>NW_012104154.1:53939-56565 GCF_000951045.1 Mandrillus leucophaeus | reverse complement strand
TGACAGAGTGAGACTCCGTCTTAGGGGAAAAAAAAGAAATAGATAAAAATATACCTTTATTTTATACCATGCACAAAAATCAAATCAAAATAAACTGAAGCCCTAAATATAAGAGGTAAAGCTATAAAACTTTTAGAGGAAACATAGGAGATATCTTTGTCTTTAGATTAGGCAAAAATTTCTTAGATGACACCAAAAATAACATATAAAAATATGATAAACTTGACTTGATCAAAATTAAAAATATTTTCTCCTGGACAACTTTTAAAATAATTAAAAGATAAGCCACAGACCGGGAGCAAGGTTTTACAAATCACATGTCTGACAAAGGACTCATATCTGCAATATATAAATAACTCTGAAAAATCCAAAATAAGAAAGCAAACAACCCAATTTTCAAAACTGGGCAAAAGATCTGAACATATACTTCACCACGAAAGATAAATGGATGGCAAATAAATACATAAAACACTCAATGGCCAGGCGCGGTGGCCCATGCCTGTAATCCCAGCACTTTGGGAGGCCGAGGCGGGTGGATCACAAGGTCAGGAGTTCAAGACCAGCCTGGCCAAGATGGTGAAACCCCATCTATACTAAAAATACAAAAAATTAGCTGGGCGTGGTGGTGGTTACTTGTAATTCCAGCTACTCAGGAGGCTGAGGCAGAGAACTGCTTGAACTCACCAGGCAGAGATTGCAGTGAGCCGAGATCTTACCACTGCACTCCAACCTGGGCGAAAGAGTGACACTCAGTCTGAAAAAAAAAAAAAAAAAACATGCTCAACGTCATTTGTCACTAGGGAAATGCAAATTAGTAAATACCTTGGTGACACATCACTACACACTTGTTGGAATAGCTGAAATCCAAAAGAATAACTGATGAAATGCCAGCCAGAATGTGGAGCAACAGGATTGCTCATGGGGCTGCAAGATGATAGTCTCTTTGGAAGACAATGTGACAGTTTCTTATAAAGTTAAATATGTAGTTACCATAGAATTTGCCAGCTGATATCCAAGGTATTTACTACAGCAAATCAAAAACTTAAACTGGCAGAAAACTCTGTATTTGAATATGTATAGCAACTTTATTTGTAATAGTTAAAAACTGGGGGGAAAGTCAACAAGATGCAGTTCAACAGAGGAACTGATAAAGTGTGATAACACGCATAAAATGGAATATTATTCAATGATATAAAAGAGAACAATGATTGATTCATTCAACAACATGAATGAAACAAACATATTTTGCTAAGTGAAAGAAACCAGCCACAAAAGGCTATATATAGTAAGATTTTATTCATATGATATTTGGGAAAACAGAAAAACTATAGGATGAAAAATATATTGCTTTGGAACTTTGGAAAATAGTGTTTTGACTGGAAACTACATATCTAAAGACAAAAAGAACTGTACATAAACAATATGCTCTAAGTGGTGAATAGTATTTCATATAAGTGCAAAGATCTAGCCAAACAATCCTGAAAAAGAAAGAAGCTGGAGGACTCATATTTCCTGATTTCAAAAGTTATGACAAAGCTGCAGTAATCAAAAGAGTGTGGTACTGACATAGAACAGTTGTGTAAAACAAAGGAGTCAAATAAAGAATTCAGAAATAAACCCATACATTTATGCCCAATTGATTTTTGATAAGAGTATTATTTAATGGGGAAAGAATAGTCTTTCTAAGAAATAATGCAGGGACAACTAAATATCTGCATACAAAAGAATGAAATTAGACCCCTGTCTCACACTGTATACAAAAACTAACTCAAAAGGGATCAAGACTTAAATGTAAGAATGAAAACTATAAAACTACGAGAAAGAAACATAAATCTTTGTGACCTTAGGTTAGGAAAGATTTCTTGTTTACAACAACAAAACACAACGCACTAAAGAAAAAAAAATTGATTTCCTCACAATTTTTAAAAAATTGCTTCAAAAGACACCCTTAAGAAAATAAAAAGACAAGTCACAGACTGGGAGAAAATATCTTATTTTCTGATACTATATCTGATGAAAGACATGTCCAGAATATATACAGAATTCTTACAACTCAATAACAAAAATCAAAAGGGCTAATGAAAAGGGGCAAAAGATTTGAATAGACATGACAGCTAAGAATATGTACAAGTTGCCAAAAGACACATGAGAAGATGTTCAACATCATGAGTCATTCAGGGAAGGCAGATTAAACTGCTATGAAGTACAGCCTGCAACCTCTAGATATAATCAAAAAGACAGATGGGAGCAAGGGTAGCAAGGGCATAGGAAAATGGAACTGTCATACATGCTATTAGGAATGTGAAATGGAAAACAGTTTGGTAGTTTCTTAAAAGGTTAAGCATAAATTAACTTCACAAACCAGTAAATCCATTCCTAAATATCTACACAAGAAAAATGAAAGTATATGTTCGCATACAGATTTACATATGACTGTTCCTAGCAGAATTATCTATATTAGTCCTAACTTGGAAAAAAAAAAAAAAAAACAAATGTCTATCAAATGCTGAATGGAGAAAATATATTTGGTATATCTATATGATGAAATATTCAATTTAAAAATGCACAAAATACTGGCATATGCTCAAACATGGAAGAAGCTCAAAATCATTATGCTAAGTTAAGG
>NW_012104154.1:51235-52199 GCF_000951045.1 Mandrillus leucophaeus | reverse complement strand
TTTGTGCTTCTCTATTCGTGCAAGCTTTAGTCACTGTGATAGATTATATATAATTACACTGGACATTTGGCATCTTGCCTTGTTAAAACATGAATCCCCCAGGTGCTTTATGAAGGTCCTCCAATACTGTTAGTTCCATTAGGAAGACATGAACTGAAAACACTGAACTACTGACTGATCCCACGCTAAATGTGCTGAGTCACAGTGTTTCGTTTGTGTTTTTCTCCAAGTGTAAGGACTTACGGGCTAAGATGTTGGCTTGTCAACTCTATTAGAGAAGTCCATCCTAAATTACTAATAAAAGATCTATGGAAGTATATTTTTAAAAAACCTTCACAATTGCATTCAAACAAGGAAAACTCAACATCATATGCTACAATCTGGGGATAATTTCTATAGACTCTAGCAAAAGAAAAATAGGCTTGAGGAATGTCACTGTGGACTACGCATGTTCCTCCTGGCACCCAAATGATCCTTCCAGTTGGCGTTGTGAGAATACAGACACACCGGGCTAGACTTACCCGGGGAAAGGCGTCACATTCCTGAATTGCAGTATTTTCTGAAGGAATATTTGGATGGGAATACTACGTGTGTGTGTCTCTCCCACTAATGCTTCCACATTAGTAGATTTTGTTCAGAGGCCATAGAATGTTAAGAAACTGAAGTTAGAGGCTGAAACACAATTTATACTGGGAATATACTATAAATCAAAACAAAACATTAGCTGAAAAGCAGTAAGATTTCGGATCGAACAGATAAAATTACCTTCTTTTTTAATCAGAATCTCATAGGAAAGGCAGAAAGTGTCTAAGATAGGGAATAGATTTCTAACAACTTGAAAAATATTTTTAAAAATCATCAGTAGCAGCCAGGCATGGTGGCTCATGCCTGTAATCCCAGCACTTTGGGAGGCCAAGATGGGGGGATCACGAGGTCAGGAGTTTGAGACCAGCCTGGCCAACAT
>NW_012104154.1:0-46750 GCF_000951045.1 Mandrillus leucophaeus | reverse complement strand
AGTTTCTTAAAAGGTTAAGCATAAATTAACTTCACAAACCAGTAAATCCATTCCTAAATATCTACACAAGAAAAATGAAAGTATATGTTCGCATACAGATTTACATATGACTGTTCCTAGCAGAATTATCTATATTAGTCCTAACTTGGAAAAAAAAAAAAACAAATGTCTATCAAATGCTGAATGGAGAAAATATATTTGGTATATCTATATGATGAAATATTCAATTTAAAAATGCACAAAATACTGGCATATGCTCAAACATGGAAGAAGCTCAAAATCATTATGCTAAGTTAAGGGAGATGGACATAAAAACTTACATATTATATGATTTCATTTATATGTACAGAAAAGGCAAATCTATAGAAACAGAAAATGGATGAGTGATTTTCTGGGCCTGGGACAGGATGGGAGGATTGGGGAGCGACTGCTAATGGGTAGAGATGGGGTTTCACCATGTTGGCCAGGCTGACCTTGAACTCCTGACCTCAGGAGATCCGCCCACCTTGGCCTCCCAAACTGCTGGGATTACAGGCATGAGCCACCACACCCAGCCCTTTTGTCAAATTTTTAATGGAAATGTCTGCCTTTTTAACATTGAGTTGTGAGAGTTCTTCATACACTCCAGGTATGAGCCTCTGTCAGATGTGTGGTATGCAGATATTTTCTCCCACTCTATAGCTTGTCTTTTGATCCTCTTCCCAGGGTCTTTCTCAGAGAGGAACATTTTAATTATGATGAGGTCCAGTGTGTTGAGTTTTTAATAGATCATGCTCTTTTGGTGTCATGTCTACACTTTATCAAGCCCTAGGTCTGGAAGATCTGTGTTGTCTTTTAAAAATTTATAGCTAATTCTTTAAATCTATGATCATTTTTTTTTAAGTCATGAGTTTTATTTTTTTTTAAGTCATGAATTCATTTTTTTTTTAAGTCATGAGGTTTATGTCAGGGCTGCTTTTTTTATTGCCTATCTATATCCAGTTGCTCCAGTATGATTTGTTGAAAGTACTATCCTTCCTCTTTGCAACTCTATCGGAAACCAATTAGTCAGCTGGGCACGGTGGCTTATACCTGTAATCCCAGCATTGTGGGAGGCCAAGGCAGGTGGATCACCTGAGGTCAGGAGTTTGAGACCAGCCTGGACAACCTGGTGAAACCCCATCTCTACTAAAAATACAAAAATTAGCCAGGTGTGGTGGCAGGCACCTGTAATCCCAGCTACTTGGGAGGCTGAGGCAGGAGAATTGCTTGAACCTGGAAGGCAAAGGTTGCAGTGAGCCGAGATCACGCCACTGCACTACAACCTGGGTGACAAGAGCAAAACTCCATCTCAGAAGACCAACTAGTCATATTTGAGTTACTCAATTTCTAGGTTCTTCATAATGTCCTGTTGATCTCTGAGTAGCTCTCTCCACCAATACTATACACTCCTGGTTACTGCAGCAACAAAACGTCTTGAGATTGGTAGACTGATTCCTCACATTTTATTCTTTATTCTTTTTTTTTTTTTCAGGATCTAATTTCTTTGCATTTTCATGTAACTTTTATTTCCTTTTAATATTTTGTATTTGCCTTTTGATATTCCTGAAGTGTCACTATGTAACTTTTAAAATAATCTTGTCTATATCTACAAAATCTATTTTTGAGATTTTGATAGAAATTGTGTTAAATCTGTATACTAATTTGGAGAGAATTGACATCTGTACCATACTGATTCTTCCAGTCCATGAAGGCAAAATGTCTTTCCTTTTATTTAAATATTTGATTTGTTTGCCAGCATTTTGAGTTTTTGGTGTTCAGATCCTGCACATCTTTTATTAGATTTGCAACTGTTTTTTTAATGTTGTGTGCCATCACAATTATATATGCCATTGGCATTTTTAATTTCAGTTTCCACATGTTCATTGCTAGTGCATTCATCTCATATACAGACCACGTATCGTATAAAATTTCGGAACTCATTTGCTGTAGGAGACTTTTTTGGTAGATTCCTTGTAATTTTCTATGTACATCATTATGCTATTTGCAAATAGGCTGTTTTATTTATTATCTGTAAGTAGAAAATGTTACAGGTCATTCACTTATTACCTAATCACCTCCTAAAGGCCCCACCTATTAATATTATTGCACTGGGGTCTGGACATCAACATATAAATTTTTCAGAAACACATTCAGACCATAACACAGTTAAAAAAAGAGAGACATCAATTTAAAAACTCTTGACAATAGAAGATTGAAGAGATATTATTTAACTTTGAAAAGGAAGTAATTCTGTGTCTGCTAATATTTTAATGAGGTTCACCAATTGTCTCATCCCTGGTTCCAGGTCAGAGGTAGGAGCTATTGGTCCAGTTTCAATTGTGTGAAATTGGCCAAGCACTTTCACTTTCTGGGCCTTAGATTTTTTATCTGTAAGTTTCTCTAAGATTGTAAGAATGTATTTTTGAGATTATAATTGGAATGTGTAAATTACAAAGAAAACAAAAAGCAAGTTTATGTTACACCAGCAGCGTCTCTTTGGTAAAAAAGAACATTTTGATCAAGCTGTAAATACTATGATTTCTCTACTCCTAAATGTCTTTTATAAGGTAAATTTCTTGTATAGGTTTGCACTGGCAAAGTGCAGGTTAGTGACAAATTCTAGTGTACTTTCCAGGATAATGAAAGCTGTCATTTGTTGATGGAAGCCAAAATAAAAAAGGTTAAGCAGGGATTTTCGAGGTCATTCTAGTCTTTCCTTGTTGAGATTGATTCTAATTTTAATGCATTCTCTGCCCAGCTTTAAATATGGCAAGGGATTAAACAAAGTAATATCGATTGTTGCATCTGTGTCCAGGACTTTCGCACTGAATGTCCTGGAACCGTGAAACCACCTTGGGTTAGGACAGCTCACCAGGGACCTCCTCTCTTCTGTGTATGATTATTTTATCTTTTGAGATAACTCTTAGTTTTTTTTTATGACAGAGTAAATAACAATAGCAGGGACCTGTGACAAAGCCGCATGGGCCGGCAACCAGGGCCTACCTGACAGTGACATTTTGTTGGACCCAGATGGTTTGCAGCCACTGTGATATGGCCCTGCTTTGTTTTATGAGCATGGAGCTCAGTGCCTCACCCTCCCTGATGCTGCCCACCTGCTTCCTGATCGCAGATATGCTCCCTCACCTCTCCCTACATAGAGCATCTTAATGCTGAGTTTGCTTTGATTAAGTCATGCTTGTGATTGAGCAGACACAGCCTCTGTTCTAATAGGGTGGCCCTTCAACTTTAAAGACTGCTGAATTGCTACTATTCCTCGGCTGAGATCAGAATGAGTAAACTCAGCCTGTCAGCAAGGAGTTTAGAGTCTGATGGGGAAGAAGCAAGTGTTCAGGGCATGCAAGAGTCAGAAACAAAGGCCAGGACTCTGCCAGAAGGCCCACAGCACACTTGCCCAGTCTCTCTGCCACTGCTGCCTTCCAGGCAAGTGAACTCTGACTGGAGTTTCTTGGATGCTACTTGAATGTGGGTTTAGCATCTTTAATTCAGAGCAGCCTCTGCTTACATGCTTAGCTCCACACTCCACCATCCACTTTCCAAATTCTTTTTTTTTTTTTTTTTTTGAGGTGGAGTCTTGCTCTGTCGCCCAGTCTGGAGTGCAGTGGTGCAATCTCGGCTCACTGCAGCCTCTGCCTCCTGGGTTCCAGTGATTTTCTGGCCTCAGCCTCCCAGGTAGCTGGGATTATAGGCACATGCCACCACGCCTGGGTAATTTTTGTATTTTTAGTAGAAATGGGGTTTCACCATCTTGGCCAGACTGGTCTCGAACTCCTGACCTCAGGTGATCTGCCCTAATGGACCTCATTTATTAGTTTCTGATCACTGGGCACCTCCTGCCGGAGGCAGTCAGGACCATCCTTCACACCCTGGCAGCTGGGAAACAGCCTCCATCCTCCAGCAGCCAGTAAGGACCTTAGTCGTGGGAACCCGACAGGTTTGTTAAATTCTGCACTCCGTCCTGATCCCAATTATCCAATTGTGTCTACTCCAGATGAAGAGATAATGTTTTTACCCCAAAGACAAGGGCACTGGCACTTTACTATGTTACTAGAAAAATAATTGACACTCAAATCAGTTACACAATTTCTTGGAACTTACATTAAATTCACAACTGATGAAGCTCAGTGCATTTCCTTGAATGTTTTCGTTCATTTTAAATTCTAATATTAAGCTATGGTAGATGATTTTATTAAGAGCTGAATGAGCTTACGTATTTGGAGGATCAAGATCTTTCCTCATCTAAGATCTGGTAGCAAAATAAATAAATAAATGAATAAAGTAAACATGCACAGCATCCATCTGTTAATGCAGGCTGTATGGTCCTTGTAGCAGGAGAGGATGTTATGGGAGGTCTTTTGTTTGACAGGTGAGTCCTATGGATGTGGCAGAGCTATGGTCTAGCCAGAAGCAAAATTGTTCCTACAGCATTACCTTCTTCCTACATAGTTTTAATCTATGTTGATTCTACAAAGCACGTTTCCTAAAAAAAATTCTACCATATTTTGAATAGTTATTTCTTTGTTTCTCCTGCTGCATTGGACTGTGTTATGAGGCTCATTTTCTCTGGGAATACGTGAACCCACCTTATTTCAGCATGTGAAATGCACAAATATAAAGGTTGTTCATTTCTGACAGCCAGTTGGTCAACTAGCACTGGGTGCTGGAAGTTCTGTGTACCACCTGCTGCATCCCCACGAGGATTTTGACACTGAAGCAGGTAAATGGGTACCAGCCAATATGTGAGGAGTTTTGCCATGATCATCAGCCACAAGGAATTTAAGTCTGAAATCACTGGGCTAATGTGTCTTCAATAACTTAGAGAAGCCTTTCTTAGAGCATTTCTCTGGGATCTATGCATGCAGGGGCATTCGTGATGCAAATGATACATTCCCAAATACATGAGAATTTGTGTGCAAGTTAAGAAACCTCAGTCACAATCACTTCCTTGCAGATGGTTTAAGTCGAGTATAGAAAAAGAATGAAGAGGAAATGAAGGTAGAGAGGCCCGCATTTTGTCTGGGAATGGGGAGCGGCTTCTGTGGAGGGGGTTTTGTGGTGGGAGAACACCCTGGAGTCCAAAGGCAAGGGAAAGAGACCCATCTGACTGGCAGATGGAGCAGAAGTTATGGAAAAGGTTGAGTCTCGCCTGCAGGTGCAGAAGAGGAACCAAGATAGTTGATCCCCTGATGAACTAGAAATAAAAGAGAGACATGGGAAAAATGAGACTGTGTTAGAAGCGAACAGAAGCCTCCAGGCTCCCTATTTGAGCTGTGACAGAATTCACTGTAGGGGATTGATAGCAGCTGATTTGCAGAGATGCTGCCTGTGTTGAATACAGAAAAGGACTGATTCCTTTTTATTTATTTTTATTTTTTTAGAGACTGAGTCACTTTCTGTCGCCAGGCTGGAGTGCTGTGGCAAGATCTCGGCTCACTACAACCTCTGCCTCCCTAGTTCAAGCAATTCTTCTGCCTCAGCCTCCTAAGTAGCTGGGACTATAGGCGCATGCCACTACACCCAGCTAATTTTTTGTATTTTAGTAGAGATGGGGTTTCACCATGTTGCCCAGGCTGGTTTCGAACTCCTGAGCTCAGGAGCTCAGGCAATCTGCCCTCCTCAGCCTCCCAAAGTGTTAGGATTACAGGCGTGAGCCACTTTGCCTGGCCTGATTCCTTTTTAAATGGTGAGAAAAGAATTATGATTGAATGATGTGATTGGCAGTCTGCTGATAAAATTGGTTTGCAAGTCTACCTTGTTGGCTGTGAAGACAGTAATGCCTCAAATCTTATTTTCAGTCATTTAAATATAAAATGGGCATAGCAGAAGAGTCACAAAGCTTTATTATTTATGATAATAAAACATTTTTACTATTCTAATTGTGACATGAATCTCTTTTGGATTTGTCCTTTTGGATTAAAACACAAAGCATCCAAATTTCACAAAAGTAACAACGCAATCACCTTGGAGACAGAAGAATGAATTGATCAGACCTCTGATTAAACATGGCAGACTGGGCTTCTGAACCTAAGCATGCTTTGATCAAGTAAGGAGGGGATTGTGTAATGCCCACAAAGACAAAGAACAGGAGAGGAGACTACCCCAGGAAGGTGTTCGGAAATTAGAAATCAGAGGGCAAAATGTTTACTCTCCTACCTGACAGACAGGACTTTCAGAGAGAAGCCCTAAAGAAAGCTGACTCCAGGGACGGGTGCAGTGGCTCATGCCTGTAAGCCCAGTACTTTGGGAGGTCGAGGCGGGCGGATCACGAGGTTAACAGATCGACACTGTCCTGCCCAGCATGGTGAAACCCTGTCTCTACTAAAAATACAAAAATTAGCTGGGCATGGTGACACAAGCCTGCAGTCCCAGCTACTCGGGAGGCTGAGGCAGGAGAATTGCTTGAACCCGGGAGGCAGACGTTGCTGTGAGCCGAGATCCTGCCACTGCACTCCAGCCTGGGCGACACGCAGCGAGACTTCATCTCAAAAAAAAAAAAAAGTTGACTCCAACCATGGGGCTGGAAATGCCCAGTAAGGAAAGCGACACTTCCCGTGCCTTGCACTTAACCAGGGAGATAACCAGAGATCAGCAGGCATTTGAGTAAGAAAGACCAGCCGAAAGGACCAGAGTGGAGAAACCCAGAGGAAACAAACTGCATGAAACAGAATAAAATGACTTTTTAAAACTGTAACTAATATTCTCAAAGTCATAAGAACAGATTGAATGTATGAACCAAGAACATGTAGCTATAGAAACATTCAAAAAATACGTATTTTTTTAAAAACCCATAAGTTAAAATAAAACCTAATTGAATAATTGCAAGCTAAAGTTAAGGAAATCTACCAGAAGTCAGGGCTAAAAGAAACAGACATGGAAAATATGAGAAAAGTAATAATATTAGATAATATTTCTAAGGGGTTCAACTAAACAATATTTCATAATGTTAAAAACAACGAAAAAGGAAAAATAGAAAAGCAAACATTAAAGAAAATTCTCCACAATAAAAGCATATGAGTTTCCAGATTTAAAAGGATCCCTGAGGCTGGGTATGGTGGCTCATATTTGTAATCCCAGCACTTTGGGAGGCCGAGGTGGGAGGATTGCTTGAGCTCAGGAGTTTGAGACCAGCCTGGGCAGCATGGCAAAACCTCATCTGTACAAAAAATACAAACATTAGCCAGGTGTGGTGGCACGTACCTGGAGTCCCAGCTCCAGGGTGGTGGGGGGCTGAGGTGGGAGGATTGCTTGAGCCTAGGAGGTCAAAGCTGCAGTGAGCTGAAATCACGCCACTGCACTGCTACCTGGGCGAGAGTAAGACTGTGTCTCAAAAAATAAATAAATAAAAAGAATAAATAATAAATAAAAGGACCACTGAAAAAGCAGAACAAAAAGTCTAATATTATTCCTTACAAAGTGCCCCATGTATAACTTCAGACTATTAGTGATAATGACTAGATCATAAAATCTTCCAAAGAAAAGGAAAAGAAAGGCTCACATAGATAACTCTGTAAGAATCTGAATAACACATGTGCACGTGTACATGTGCACAACGTGCAGGTTCGTTACATATGTATACATGTGCCATGTTGGTGTGCTGTACCCATTAACTCGTCATTTACATTAGGTGTATCTCCTAATGCTATCCCTCCCCCCTCCCCCCACAATAGGACCCGGTGTGTGATGATCCCCTTCCTGTGTCCAAGTGATCTCATTGTTCAATTCCCACCTATGAGTGAGTCAGTTATTTTCAATGGGAAGAGCCATGAAGAAGTCACCAGAGGGACTGACAGAGACGGGGAGAGAGAGAGAGACAGAGACGCCTGCGAAGCTTGGAAATCAGCTGCCCTGTTCTAGCAATGGCAGTGCAGCAAGACCCTTATCCATCAATTAACCTTCTCTAAATGATTAATAATGTTTTACTCTGCTAGGGAGCTGTGTTTTTTTCTGGTTGGAGGGAGGGGAGCCGAAAAAGGAGAGACAGGACAAAGAAGAGAGGAAATGAGGAGTCAGGCCCTGTTTTCCTTTCCCACCGCAGTCTGGCTGTCCTGGAAGAGGATGCATGGCCTTAACTGTGTTGAAGTTCTGACTACTACACTGAACTAAACATTTTCATCATGAATTTTATTGGGTGACATAGAGTAACCAGAATTCTTTTTGTTACCTAAAAATGATGTGAAATATTTTGCAGTTACTCTAGATTCCAAGGAGGAGTAAATAGGAGCAAATTGCAGCGTGGGTTGAAGGAGCAGTGAGGAGTATAAAGTAATTTCCTCCTACCTTCCCCAGATGGAGGCCCACTCATTCCATACAATTCCCCTTCTTACGCCATAAAAATGAGAAGGTTGTGGGCAAAGGAAGTGTGAGGGTTTAGGGATGCACTGGGGTGAACAGTATCAGAGAGCAAACTCTTCATCTTTAATGTAAGGAAGTCAGCTGATAATACCTACAACAAAAAGATAGGAAATGGTAAAGTAAGAGAAGCAAATAGCAGATGAAACACTCAAGATTATTTCTGGAAACAGAGCAGCAGTGGGGGTGAGAGGAACCACTTTCTCCTTGTAGACTCATTTGACCCACCTGACCAAACAGTCCTGGCACTGCATGTGTTTCAGCTGAAGAACGTCACATTTAGCACATAGAACGCCTGCAGGAGGAGGGGTGCTGGGGGTGGGCGAAACAATTTCTAGTAGAAATGATTTTTTTTTTTGAGGTGGAGTCTCACTCTGTCACCCAGGCTGGAGTGCAGTAGCGTGATCTCAGCTCACCTCCGCCTCCTGGGTTCAAGCGATTCTCCTGCTTCAGCCTCCCAAGTAGCTGGGACTACAGGTGCCTGCCACCATGCCCGGCTAATTATTTGTATTTTTAGTAGAGATGGGTTTTCACCGTGTTAGCCAGGATGGTCTTGATCTCCTGACCTCGTGATCCGCCTGCCTCAGCCTCCCCAAGTGCTGGGATTACAAGCATAAGCCACCACACTCGGCCTAGAAATGATATTCTTCTATCAGTCAGTTTTAAGATGTTAACTAAATGTCAAACTCTTTGTTTAGCTCCATCATCGAAATCACCTAAGTTTAAGGAAGAAGGGAAAAGAAAATGTCATAGTATGGGAGGGGCAGGCTCTTGGATTTTGTTTAAACAGTCAGCTTTTTAATTTGTGAATAAGACAAGTTAGATGCAAACATAAATTTACTAGTGTAATGTGACATTGGAAAATCGCTTAACACCTGTTAACTAAGTACCATAGACATTAGCTAAACTATTTACCATTTCATTTCATGCTTTGACTTCTAAACTATAAATGAAATTTTATGAAACATTTTGAGTAAACCTCCTCAACTCATCCGCGAAGTTTTGGTATGCCAGGCAGCTTTTCAACGTAAATGATTTTAACATTTCCAGGAAAGATTTTATTTTAATTTTTTAAACTACCAGTCTTTCTTCTCTTCAGTCTTATAATGAGGTAGAACAATTTATTCAAAAGTACAGATATGGCTTTGTATAATGCTGATAATTCAGAAAGAAATTACCCAATTCATTCGTTCCAGTGCTGGACAAAGTTTAACAGGAAATAAACAGGGTATCATACATTGTAACAGTGGATTCTAGAACTATATGGCAGAAAATAATACATTACTACCCCAAATGGGCTATGTTCTCCATTTGGGTGAAAATAGAAAATAGCTATTTTATAGGGGGAATTTGAATGCTAAATCTGTTACTTATGACACAAGTTCTCACTCATTCTCTTCTGCTCAAGCACAGCTTAGGCCTTGCAGATGAGGTTACATTACACTCAGAGGCTGCCCACTGTAGATGGTGAAGCCACCGTCACCAAGCCGTGTGTGCACAGCTGACTCTGACCTGCTGAAATCAGCCACTTCTCCCATTACAGTGGATACAAGAGCTTTGCCATGAACTGTTCTGCTGCTATGAACTGTTGCGGGCTCCCCATTATGGGCTGTTTATGACTTAATTCTATGAGTACTTTGGCTCTGAGGTTCTGTTAATGCTTATGGTTCTATTCCTTTTTCATAAGCAAATGTGACCCAGCCCTTTGGAGACATGTAATGGAGCTGAAAAGATGCTGAAGATAGTATTTTCACCACTTTCCCCAATCCATGGAAGTCAAAATAAAGCATTAAACATTGACTAGCTGAAGGATAGATTCTACCCCCACCAAGGTATTGAGGGAATCAACAGCTGCAGCACCAACAACACGGCTACTGTTCAAAGAGCTTTCTCTGCACTGCACCTTGTGTTGGTGTTTTATATACATTACTTTCTTTAGTGCTCATAACCACCTGTTAGGTCAGCCTCGTCAGCTCCAACAAACAGAAATTAAGAATTGCCAAAGTCACACAATTGAGGGCAGACCTGGATTTTTATTTAAATCTGTATGAAATCATGAGAATGTATGGCTTATACATAGTGCTATGGATCCCCTGGAAATTGCACGTCAAGATAGTCCATTTCAAAGAGCTAACCATTACTTCACCTTCCCATAGGAGGTCTACATTTGCACCAGGACTTCTAGATATAAAGATTACAAGAGTAAAAGGGGGCCAGGCTTGGTGGTTCATGCCTGTAATACCAGCACTCTGGGAGGCCAAGGCAGGCGGATCACCTGAGGATGGGAGTTTGAGACCAGCCTGACCAACAATGGAGAAACCCCGTCTCTACTAAAAATACAAAATTAGCCAGGCATGGTGGCACATGCCTGTAATCCCAGCTACTTGGAAGGCTCAGGCAGGAGGATCACTTGAACCCGGGAGCAGAAGTTGCAGTGAGCTGAGATTGCGCCATTGCACTCCAGCCTGGGCAACGAGAGCAAAACTTCTCAAAAAACAAAAACAAAAACAAAAACACAAAAACAGTGAAAGGGAAAAGAGAGCTGTAGCTATAGCTCAAAAAAATATATACCTTATACACAGTGGATGTTTCTTGCTATGCCTAGCAGTCAGGGTTCCTCCAGAGAAGAGAAACCTGCAGGGTATATGTATTTATGTACATAAGTATGGTAAAACATTAAGGAACTTACTACATCAACGGACTGATGACCAGAAATGAAACGATGCAGCTGTGGTCCCAGGACAGGCAGAGAGGGAATGCCGTCAGCAATCTGCACCCTGACAGGCACGTGCTACGCGTGTTGTTCACAGGCAGTGGTCAGCAAGGAGAATATGGAAGGATGGAAGAGTAATTTCAAATGCAGCTGCTTTTCAGAGTTGCTGGATCAAGGAGCTTAAACTCTTTTTTAAAGACTCCAACTGATTCTGTCAGGCCACTCGGACTATCTCACTTTGGATTAACCTTTGGTCAAGCCATGAGAGATTGTAATGGCACTTGCGGAGTCCCTTCACAGCAGCACTTAGGTTCATGTTTGATTAAATACCTGGGAGAAGATGCCTGCAGGCTACACAATGGGCTGCTTCCTCCAGTTCTCCCAAGGGAATATTCCTTGGAGCCTGCCTTAACCAGAAACATATAGGAAGGCAGTTCTGGGACTGTATTTTAGCTAAGCCAAGATGATACACCAAAAAGCCTGCGCATGATGTGCTTAGAGATGTGTTTTGCACAGCTCACGTGTGACCTAATGTTAACCTCAGAACATTCCATGAAATAGGAGCTATGTGCTCATTCACTTTACGGGGGAGGAAACTGAGGGTTGGAATGATTACACAACTTGTCCAAACTTCCACCAATTGGAAATGATTAAGCCAGGAATAGAACAGAGCTGTGAACTCTGTTGGACAGGGATTGGCTTCTCAAGACCTGTCTAAGATTGACCATTGGTCTGTCTTCAATATCAGATTCATTTCAAGGCTACACACAATACTTAATCTGGTTTCTATTTTCAGACCACCACTCATGAAAAAAGATGTACGGCCTTCATATAAAGAAAATAAAGATTTGTAGGATTTACAAAGGGGAAATAATCTAGATATACATGTTGGGGTTTAAATTACTTTTATCTAACTCTTAGAGGGAACAGGATCAAAGAAAAAATGTTTTCCACCTATTTACATCCATTACTAGTCATTTTCTGTTTGTTTCAAAAAAAACATTTCTTTTACCTGAGCATGCTTTTGTTTCTAGTAAACACTGTGTGGGAGTAAGGGCTCTGCAGAGAGATGTGCTTTACAGACTGAATTCCAAGGCCTGTTCTCTGCCTGCACTTCATTTTATAGCTCTGTATCTGTACTAATCGTTTTGTTCTGAGTGTGACTCGTAAGTGGAGAGTCAGGCAGCCCACTCATAGTACACACTGTCAGCCTCCTGTCAGAACACTGCTACGTTTTATTTTTTATTAGCCACCAGCTCGACTTTTTCAAGTCCTGATGTATATTTTTTAAAATTCTGTAGATGGTCAAAGCCTGCAGCTTTGGGAGTCCAAGTGTGAGGTTTTTGTTTTTTTAATGAGGGGTTTAGGGTACAGCATCTTTCACTGAGGCTGTTAGTAACAGGGGTGATGAAAGATGGTTTTCACCATGGAGGTTTTACCTGGCAGTTTCCTCAGCTGCTCCTATAGCCTGGGGTTGAACAAATGTCCTCAAGGCAAAAACGTCAGTGGTCTTGTCAGCATCTCCCAGCTATGTGTCCTGGTGACACGCAGCCTCCAGGCTGTGTTTGTGGATCCCGGGTGCTGAAGAAGCCCTGATTCTGGGAAGCAAAGCTCCTTTCTAGGATGTATTCTAACTCCAGTGCTCTGTGATGTGCTGCCTGCAGCTCCATTTATTGGTGACTGTACAGACCCTGCTGTGTGCAATTCAGAACAGTCCCTTGTAACCGCAGGAGAAGAGGCTAAATGGAAAAACGTCTGTATACCCCACCCCAAGCTGTCACTTCAACATTGTCCTAAGTGGCTCCTAATGGCTTCTCCCTCCAGCAAATCAGCCACATGGAGCTGAGCCAGGGCTACTGCTTTGTCTGCAGCTGTTTGGGGTAATGCGGAGGTCACCACAGAGAGGGGATGTGAGAGGCAGCCAAACGCCAACATGCACAGGTCAGAGCTGGGAAGCAGAAAGCTGCCCCAATTCTCCAGTCCCCTTGGCACAGAGAAATACTGATGCCCCCTAGGCATCACCATTGGACCTGAGGACCTGCAGGCAGAGCTACAGCAGGAGACAAGGAATAGAGCATTGCGGATGGCTTTGTTGATTGGCAGATTTCATCATTTCACAATGCATGTGTACATCAAAGCATTATGTTGTATGCCAGAACGTATACATTTTTAAAATTTGTCAACTATACCTGAATAAAGCTAAAAATAAGGAAATGGAATCCACAGTGCTTGCAAATGGAGTGGCTGTGAAGGGTGTAGTCAAGGAGAAATCAACGTTGACCTCTGGGCTCCTGCAATCTGATCTGTCTTTCCTGAGCCTCCCTCATCTCTTGCAGGGACTGCTCTTCAAAAATTCCAAGCTGGCCAGGCGCAGTGGCTCACGCCTGTAATTTCAGCACTTTGGGAGGCTGAGGTGGGTGGATCATGAGGTCAGGAGTTCAAGACCAGCCTGGCCAAGACGGTGAAACCCGTCTCTACTAAAAATACAAAATTAGCCAGGAGTGGTGGCGGGTGCCTGTAATCCCAGCTTCTCCTACTGGGGAGGCTGAGGCAGCGAATTGCTTGAACATAGAATGCGGAGGTTGCAGTGAGCTGAGATCGCGCCACTGCTCTCCAACCTGGGCGACAGAGCGAGACTCTGTCTCAAAATAAAATAAAATAAAATAAAAACTCCAAGGTGGTCCTGTCTTCTGTCATTTCTCTCTCTATAATCAGTTCCCACAGAGAAGCCAGGGTTACTGCTTACAATGTACACCTGATCCTGTCATGGACTTGCTGGAAATTCCGCAATGGCATATCCCCTGCAGCCCCGCCCCCTCTCCCCCTCACGTTTCACACGTGCTCCCTCCACCCAGCCACACGGCTTCCTTGGCTTCACAGGCTGCCCACAGGGCAGCACCAGGCTTGGCTGTGGGAGCCTCCAGCCAAGAGGAGATCCCTGTTGTTGGCAGCCAGGGGACCAAGAAGCGAAGGGTTCTGTGCTTGCTGCCCACCAATATTCATGCCAGGTGACAGGGTGCCCAGGGAGTGTCCAGGAGAAAAGCAGGGAGGAAGTGAAGACAAGGGTGGCCCGAACCTGAAGCAGCATTGTTTGAGGGTGGGGAAGAAATTGGAAAAAAATTACACTCAACCTCGTGTCCACTCCTGGAAGGAGGTGGGAAGCGAGGTCAGGCCAGCTTCTGCCTGAGAAGGCTGCAGGCAGGTGGGTCCTCAGAGGAGAGTTGGAACTCGTGAAGGCCAGGAGGTGAAGCCTGGGAGGGGTTGGGAGCATGGGGGCGTTTGTTAATGACAGGAGTTCAGAGGTCATGGTGCAACAATCCGGGAGGCACTGGAGAGCATGTGAAGAGGGAGGGCCTGTCATCTCCAGTTCTGCCTCAGGCAGGAAAGGAAGTTACAGAGATCCCATGAGAGCCAGTTCTCCCCAGAACAAGGACAGCGCCAAAGGTGTCTGCTCCACGCTGAGGGTCGGAGTCCACACGATGCCATGGTGTCTGTGAGCTATACCTGAGGGTTGTGACACTGTGGCTTCAGCAGCGTCTGTGCAGACCACTGGGAGACGTGTCACTCTGAGCACCAGGATTCTTGTCTGCGCTGTTCCAGGGAGCTGTGTTAGGTGATCTTTTTGGTTTGGTGAGCCTCGCAGTTCCTCTGTTTCAATGAGTTAAAATAATAAAACATTAGTGGCCAACTCTCAAAAGAAAGTAGATATTGGTGTAGCAGGAAGTACGCTTTCTGAAATGTGTCAGCTGTGTTTTCATGTCCTGTGAATATTATTTCCCTGAGACGGGTTCCCATCAATTGATCCATGGGCTTCATTTGGGAAAAGCAGATACCGATGAGAATAACAGAACCATTTCCCAAGCTTGAGAGGTGGAGAATTTTGAGTGTCTAGCAGGACAGTGAATTTAAAATCAAGCAGGATTGGAAGTAAAAAAGAATTCTGTATGTCCAAACTCTGCCTTCGCATACCCGAAACAAAGCTTTCACATTGGAGCGATATGTGCTGGATGTGCACTGGGTAGGGGAATGCAGGATTTGATGTGAATGAGCAAGAGGAAAGTGGATGATATTTGACATGGAGCACACCGCAGATACATGTGTCCCTGACACCACTCTCTGGGGCAGAACCCTGAATCCAAGAAGTAACAGAAACATCAAGGAAGGCTTGAAGAAATCGGCAGCTTCAGGATCAAGGCCCTGTTTCTGCCTGCATGGCCGGGGGAGGCTTGGTGTTTCTCAGTGAGTGCCTTCACCCAATGCCTCCACTTTCTGCCTATCCAGGAGCTGTAGAGTAACGATGGAGGAGCAATGTCCCTAGAGAGACTGACAACTGGGCTGGCTCCCTGCACATGGTGTCCCAGGCACCCAGAGGTTTCCATGTGCCACCTGAGGGTTGTGCTAATTATCAATGTTGTGTAACTGCCTCCAAACTTAATGAGCTAAAAAGACAACTGAATTTCTTTTTCTCATAAATCTGCAATCCGGAAAGAGGTTTACCAAATTTATCCTGTATGTCCAAAATACCGTTGAAAATACAATGGTATTTTCATACAAAAACACACTAAACGAATACTCTATAAAAAGTTGCTAGAACTTCAAACTTTCTTCTTTATACCCAGAGGAGGTGGTATCTCTGGAGCCACCTAGCAGCAGCCTCATTGCTCAGAAGATGAGGATGCTGACAAAGATCCAGGCAGGAAAAAAGGAAGAAAAAGCATCCTGACTGTTCCATTAGCAAAGCCACAGTCCCGGAGAGCAAAGGGAGGGGCACAGCAGGCCGCCGCACCCATGGGATGCATCTGCAGCTCGTGAGCAACACATGAGAGAGGAATCACACAACAGCATTGCCTTCAGCTTCCTTGTGTTACGGCTCACTCAGCACCAGCTCTGCAGGCTGCCTAAGCCGAAGTCAGTCTCTGCCTTTAGACTTGCTCGCTTCGTTTGGGAATGGAGATACCCTCTGATCCCTTGTCCTACAACCTCGATTAATGTCTTTGCAACAGCCATCTGCCAAACTCAAGAAGACCCTGGAACAACCTAATTGGGAAAGTTTCTCTCTTATCCCTTGGAAAACTATAGAAAAGCAATGTCACACAAATGTTTAATTTCTGATTTCTACAATTTCAGATACCAGAGTTGATCTGTTACCATGACAACTAAGAGCTTTATAAATGTTTTCTAGCCTCTGCTATTTTCTGGAACTTACCTACATGTCAGTATTTGCTTAATAATTTTGAGCTGACACTAGTAACATGATTGTGTCTGGATTGTGTATGTCTTGTGTGTGTTTGCAGGGGGTGGGTATAACATGTCAATGTTTTTCAATGTGAGCAATTTTTAATAAACTTTTATATTTAATGGGAACATTAAATGTCCCATTCCCTCTGTCTGGATTCCAGTTAATTCATTGCCTACCCCTGTATTACTATTCCCTCCAAGCTGAGAAATCATCACTAATGTGATTGTTCACTCCAGGCATTATCAGGCCATGGATACTTGTGGGGAGAGGCATTGTCCAAACGACTACCAAACTGAGTTTATCAACACTCGCTGGGTTAATGACAACTTGTGGGAGACAGTACAAGCAGTGCTTTAGGTGACATTTACAGCCTTAAGTATTTATAGTAAGGAGTAGTAAAGCTAAAAATTATGGGCAAAATGACTAAACTAATTAGTAATGAAAAGCAAAGTAAACTCAAAGCAAAAAGAAGGAGGTAAAATTGTGAAAATAAAAAGCTATAATAGAAAATCAACAATCAACTTTCAAAAAAGTAATTGTGTGTTCTGACTTGCCCAGGATAGTCCCAGTTTCCCTGCCGTCTGGTGTCACATTCCAATTAACTTACCTTGTGGATTATTTGTTATTGAAATACTATTAATAGTTGAATTCTGCTTATCCAGGATGAATTTGGTAAACCTCTCTTTTGTATTTCCGGCTTGTTTCATGGTCTCATTTCACAGTGCGTGCAATTAAACAGAAATCTCATTATAATGTGTGTTTAAGTCTGAGAGACGACCTGTGATAAACTGCCTTTTTACAGTCTTTTCCAGAGAGGAAATGGCTAACACCTCCCCTAGAGGAACAGCATGCAGGCAGGGTTAGCTGATTAACCGTGTGTGCCAAGACACAAACAGGGACAGATAACTTCTCCTGATGGTGGGGACATGCTTGGCCCTGCCACTTTTGACACACATTTGGTGTACCAGCTAGTTGGTACACCAGGCTGCTTCCTAGTGAGGACAGTCATTAAACATGGGAAATTAAGGGTCAGGTATATGTGAAATATGCATGGGAAATGGAAGCTAACCAATTCTTTTCTAGAGTGTAAATAGCCTGAACATGCTTTTTTATGGCATTCTTCTCATCTTATGTAGGGTAAACCTATAATTATTTATTATATTGTTTGGCAACACTATCTCCTTTTGCAATTAAGTACTTTGTTTTGCAGCAATGAGCTAACAACTCCAAACTTTTATGTTCAATTAAAAAATACATATAGAAATTCTATTCCTCAAGAAGATTGATGATGGATAGTTAATTACCTTGCACATAACATTCAGTGGCACAGACCTCCTGCCATGGGGTTCATGGTGAACACATGGACATGAGAAGTGACAACATAGGAATCAGAAGACATAAATAATTTAAAGGTTAAGAGTTATTATAAGAAGACCATACCTGAAAGTGAAAATTGAATACATCTTCAGAAATGTGTTAATACAGCATGCTATGAGGGAAGACTTTTCATTTAGATCAAATAGCTGTTTTCACTTTCATGTTCAAATTTTCATAGCCTCTATAAAAAGTGAAGCTATAGCTGTAAATGTTTTGTCTTTTTTTTTTTTTTTTTTTTTTTCTGAGATGGAGTTTTGCTCTTGCTGCTCAAGCTGGAGTGCAATGGCACGATATCAGCTCACTGCAACCTCTGCCTCCCGAGTTAAAGCGATCCTCCTGCCTCAGCCTCCCGAGTAGTGGGGATAACAGGTGTGTGCTATGACGCCCGGCTAATTTTTTGCATTTTTAGAAGAAACGGGGTTTCACCATGTTAGCCAGGCTGGTCTTGAACTCCTGACCTCAGGTGATCCACCCACCTCGGCCTCCCAAAGTCCTGGGATAACAGGTGTGAGCCATCATGTCCAACTATGTTTTGTCTTCTGTTAGCAGAAGAACATGGTCAACAATTGAATAATGCCAGATTTCTATCAGTGAATTGGATTCCTCAAATAGATCACATATTTCATTCCAATACTGGTTTTATTGTTTAATCTATGGAATCAAAGTAGGCCTTTGGAAGTTTATTTTGTTAAACGTGAAACATCTGATATTATGTGAATGTTACCAGGATTTTAGTTAAAAAGTTCAACCATGAATATGCAAGTATTTGTATCTGTGATAATAATAAAATTTTGTTGGTGCCAACGTTCATGAATAAAACAATTTGTAGAGTTAAATCTTTCAGCAGAAATATACTAGACAGTGACTGTAGACATAAAATTCATGATTTGTTCCAAATAAATTGCAGTGTTCTGCCAATTGGAATAAAAATGTAGTTCACAAAATTTACAAATATTTTATATATCCACAGCTCAGAAGCTAAACAACAAAATGTGTGAAGAAGCTGACAATTAAGTTAAAGATAGCATAATGGAATGTGATTTGTCTTCTTCACTCAACACAAATCTCATTTTAAATCATTGAACCTTTGAAGTAATAATTTTATGAAGTAATCCAAGTAATCAACAATGATAATTAATTTTTATAAATGAGTCTTTCAAATTTAGTTTTGTATTTTATTCCAAATGAGTGAAAAATCTTAAAACACAAGAACATCTACAAAAAACACTCAAAGAAAATGGTTTGACAATTTTGCAGCATCTAAATTTGGCAAAATACTCCCAAAATTGTATAGAGACAGTTTGATAAGTTTATCTTGTAAGATATTTGTCAATAAAATATATTCTGAGGGAAGGCACATCGTAGTACTGTATCTGCAAAAATATTTGAGCTAAAATATTTACATTTTAATTTAAAAATTGGAACTGCGACTAACTCCTGCCAAACTCTGCTGACGCTTTGATTTCAGCCTGTGAGAACCTGAACAGGGAACCCAACCGTGCCCTGCAGGATTCTGACCCACAGAAACTCAGATGAGACATTTGTGATGTTCTAAGCCGCTGAGTTTGTAGTAATTTGTCATGCAGCAAATTAAGCAATAAAATAACATGATTTTAAAAACCCTAGAAATAAATAAAGAAAATGTAAAGACAAAATGGCTCCCAAAGACAAAAATGGCATTTCATAAGGAGAAAGACATACATGGCCAATAAATATATGAAAGATATATTTAAATTTAACCTCTAACAAGCAGTGCAAATGAAGCTATGATGAAATAATATTTTACATCTATTAAATTGCCATTACTTGAGAAAACCATCAATACCAAGATTTGGAGATGATATGAATCAATAATCTTGTATATATTGTGCATAGATAGAAATGTAAATTAATGTAACTACTTTGGTAAATAATGTAGCATTATATGGTAACGTGGAATATTTGCATATCTTATTATCACTAGGAAATTCTCTTCCCGGGAACATTCCCAAGAATGTTGCAAGTGTGCATTAGGAATGATGTATAAGTTCAAAACAGCACTGTTTTTGTTAGAAATATCTTGGAAACAACCAAAATGCCTGTTAGTGGAAGAATGGATAAATTAACTGTGGCACAGTCCCACATGAAATATTACGCAGTAGTCAACACAGCAGCCACACAGAGCCGTATGGGTCAGTCTTAGCAATATATGGTAATAAAATGGAGCACATTTCCCAAGGCTAAATATAGCAGGATGTCATTTTGATAAAGTTAAGCAAATTAATTGTCATAAGAACCTTTAAAAAGGTTTTTAGAAATGCTAAAATAGTATTTTGCGAAAGCATCAGAACGATAAACATAAATTTTAGGAGAGTGCTTACCTCAGTGGTGAACAGCAGGAGTTTGGGTACGGAAGGAACACAGGGGAAGACGTAAGTGGCAATTGGATGTAAAATTAATGTGGCCTCTGGGAAATTTCTAGTAAATAGGATATTCAATTTAGCTTTCATTTTTTTCTATCTAATTTGCTTATAGTTCATATATAGCGATACAAAAACATTCAAGGAAATAAAAAATCAGTTATCCCACTATGAATCAAAATACTTAATTTTCTTAATTTTTCCATGTTTTTTTCATTATGTCCATCCTATGTCAATAGATATTTTTTAACAGTTTAATTATGTCAGTAATTTATTGCACATTTTCTCTCTCTTTATAATGGGCTTTTGGATATAAACTGAGCGCCATAACCTCTGATGATTTATAGTCACAGATGCTCTAGAGGATTAATGCAGTATCATGCTGTGCGCCGAATTTCTTGGAAGAAATCCACGAGGAAATCACTGAGCATTATAAGGGGATCAATCATGTGGCTGAGTCTAGCTTTTAGCACACTGTTACTGCATCAATCAATTGAAGAAATAAAACTAGTACATCACATTTGTGTTTGCAAAGACGCTGGATTTGTCTGTACTGTGCGTGGCTCAAAATACTGGGGAAAACCGGCCTGCAGTCGTCTGCAGCGACCCAGCTGTGTGCACTGAGACTGACCACCAGTCTTCCGGGACAGGGGCTTCCTTGTGGATGAAATGAGAAACTGGATTTGATGAGCTCTAATCTCCTTCCAACATCTCAGATTTTGTAAACCTCAGAGTGAAAGAGAGCACTTCCAAGCAAGTTAATGCAAATACTGTCACTTGGAGATGTTTTACTTTTGTGCTAGAAAAACAACACACAATTCTAACTCTCTGCATTTTGGAGGCACAGAATATTAAACATTAATAGTAAATGGAAGCCTCTGTTAGTCGCTTTTAAAAATGAAAAGGAAAGGCTAAGACAATATTGGCAAACTGGACAGTTACAGAAGGAGTGTTTTGCCACTAAGACAAAAATATGTGGACATTATATGAATAAGGGACCTGGGTGTACTCCTCAAAAAGAAGCGGTGGTTGGGGCAGAGACGTGCAGAGTCTGCCTTCAAACATTTGAAATGTTCCCATAACTGAACAGGTTTAAACCTTCCCTATGCAATTACAGAGACAGAATTAACACAAATAAATAGAATCAGACAGGCAAATAACAAATATCCAAATTAAAAAAATAATCTTTTAAATATTAAACATTCAAAAACGATTTAGTTTCTCATGAAGCAATGTAATCAGTTGCATAATTATCAGAATTTATGGAGAAATATTCTAAAATTGGCTTAGAAGTTTAATAATATGACCCCAAATTTCTTCCAATGTTAAGATTATGTTATTCTGAACATTATATTATTAGAACATTATAAAACAGTACATAATCTTTTAACCCTCTTTATTTTTGCATGTGAAACTTAAGCAAACACATCTTTATGTAATCTCACAGACAACATTTATATTTTATGTTTGAATTTTGAATGCCCACCTATTTTCTGGAAAAAAAAAAATCTGAAAGGGTAAACATTTCCCTTCAATGTAACACTAAAGCAGAATTCGTATGTTAAACAAACATGTGTTCATTTGGTTCGAGATATTTTCTAATTTTCCTTGTGACCTCTTCCTCAACCCATTATTTAAGAGTGTGTTACTTTCCACATATTTGTGCTTTTTTCAGTTTTCCTTTTACTATTGATTTCTAATTATAGTCCCTTGTGGTCAGAAAAGATACTCAGTATGATTTTAATCTTTGCAAATTTGTCAAGACCTGTTTTATGGACTAAGATGTAGATAATCTTGTAGACTTACTTGGAAACTATAAAAATCTCTTACAACTTAATAATATAAGGACATATAACCCAATTAAAATGGGGCAAATAATTTAAATAGATATTTCTTTAAAGAAAATATACAATGGGCCAATAAACCCATCAAAAGATGCTCAACATCATTAGTCATCAGACAAAAGCAACTCAGAAACACAGTTCTATACCACCTCACTCCTACTAGGCTATTAAAAAAAAAAAAAAAAAAAAAAAACCCAGAAAATTGAAAGTGTTGAGAGGATGTGAAGAAGTTGGAATTCTCATACATTGATGATGGGAATATAAAACTGTGCAGTCACTTTGGAACACAGTTTGGCATTTCCTCAAACAGTTAAACATAGCGTTATCAAATGACCTAGAAATTCTACTCTTAGGTTTACACCCAAATACAAAAAAATTTGAAGACATATGCCCTCAAACACTTGTGCATGAATGTTCATAGCAACATTACTCTTATTAGTCAAAAATTAGAAGCAACCCAAATTTCCATCAATGAATGAATTGGTAAAACGTGGCATATTTATATAATTAAATATTATTCAACAATAAAAAGAAATGACATACTGATACATGCTACAATGTGGATGAACCTTGAAAACATAATGCTAAGTAAAAGGATGCAAGCCAAAAAAAAAAACAAACACAAGCTATATATGGTATGATTCAATATATAAAAAATATCCAGAATAGGCAAATCTATTAATGGCCACTTAGCACCAAGGAGAGGGGTTGAGGAAAATGAGGAGTAACTGCTAATAGGTTACTAAGTTTCTCTTCAGAATGATGAAAACATTTGAAAATTGATCATGGTAATGGTTGCAAACCTGTAGATATCCTAAAAACTATTCAATTAACAACTTAAGTGGGCAATTTATATGTTATATGAATTATATATCAATAAAACTATTACATAAATATGTACAAAAATATTCAGAGGGGCATTGAGAAAAAAATGAAAAATCAATAAAAATGTCCATTAGTGACAACTACATTGAAGAGCATCTTTTTAATGGAATATTATGTGATCTCCCAAAAGTGGCAGAGAATACACACACTGATGTATTCTGAACACACTCACTGATGAGAAGCAAGCTCTGTGCAATGAAAAGCTAGTTTTCTAAAAATGTATGCATACCATATTCCAATTTTTAATTTAACATGTATATATTTAGGCCAGGGACAGTGGTTCATGCCTGTAATCCCAGCAGTTTGGGAGGTCAAGGTGGGCAGATCACCTGAGGTCAGGAGTTCGAGACCAGGCTGGCCAACGTGGTGAAACCCCATCTCTACTAAAAATACAAAAATTAGTTGGGCGAGGTGGTGGCACACGCTTGTAATCCCAGCTATTGAGAGGCCGAGGCAGGAGAATTGCTTGAACCCAGGAGGCAGTTTGTGGTGAGCCCAGATGACACCACGACACTCCAGCCTGGGCAACAGAGGGAGACTCCATCTCAAAAATAAAAATAAATAGAGTGTATATATTTATTAACTATTTGTATAAGAGCAGTACAAAATAAACAAAAGACAGATCTATTTGCCAAAATCATCTTTGGAAAGTATGGTGAAAAAGAAGAAAATATGAGAATGGGAGGCCATCTGAACCTTTTAATGTTTATTTACATACTCTGAAATTGCTGGAATATTTGAGGATGAGAATGTATTTTTGTATGATGTGGATAATGAGTTACAAACAGATAAATAGTTAAATAGAAACACTGAGTGTGTGGAAATTAAGAGTTTGACAAAGGCCTGCCATTCATTCAGTGTCCTCTGACCCAGCCAAGCAGGGCCACTGCTGCTGGTACAAATGGCTTCTGCCAGGGACCGTACCTGCAGGCTAATCATAATCGTGGTTTTGAGGAGGACAGAGTTTTTACTCTTGAGAAAAGAAAAGAGGGGCTATCCCAAGGCTTTGTATATTTTTTGTTCTCTTTACATTTCATTGAATTATTTTCTTCTTCCTTTCGATTTTTTTCATTTCTTGTCATTCATTTCTAATTTCTATTTATTGTGACTTATGTCTGTTTTTTTGTTTGTTTTTGTTTTTTTTATATTGTTTTTGGTTTTTTTAAAGACAGAGTCTCACTCTGTTGCCCAGGCTGGAGTGCAGTGGAGCAATCTGGGCTCACTGCAACCTCTGGCTCCTGGATTCAAGTGTTTCTCCTGCCTCAGTCTCCCGAATAGCTAGGATTACAGGTGCGCCACTACACCTGGCTTATGTTTGCATTTTTAGTAGAGATGGGGTTTCACCATGTTGGTCAGGCTGATCTCGAATCCCTGACCTCGTGATCCATCCGCCTCAGCCTCCCAAAGTGCTGGGATTACAGGTGTGAGCCACCTTGCCCGGCTCTATTTCTGTTTTTAATTGTTTATACCTATTGATAAAAGAGAACATGCCGAAGCGTATTAGTCAGGTGCCAAATTAGAATTAGTTAAGGAGGATTTATTCCTAAAGAGAGCCTTTAATGTATGCAAGAAGATTGCAGGGTTGCCTCACAACCTGCAGTGCAGCTGTATTGTATATAAATATGTACATTTATCTATACAAGTTTATTTTAATATATTGGCTTACTTGACTAGATGGCTGAGAAATTTCATGATCTACCATCTGCAAGCTGGAGACCCAGGAAAGCTGATGGTGTAGTTTGAAGGCCTGAGAGCCTCAGAGCAGATGGTATGGATCCCAGTCCAGGTCTGAAGGCCTGAGAACCAGCTAAGTGCAGGACAAGATCAATATTCCAGTTGAAGCCGTCAGGCAGAGTGAATTCAACCATCCTCTGCCTTTTCGTTCTATTCACACCCTCAACGGATTGGTGATACCTATGCAAATTGGGGAGGGCCATCTGCTTTACTCTTTCCACCAATTAAAACACCAATCTCTTCCAGGTACACCCTCACAGACACAGCCAGAAATCATGTTTAAGCAGCTATCTGGGCATCCTGTGGCCCAATCAAGTTGATTCATAAAGGCAATCATCACAGCAGCATGAGAGCTCTGACCACCCTTAGATCTAACAGGACTCAAGGAAGAGCTGGTTCAGAAACTGAAAGGAGAGTCTGAGGAACAGTGGTGTTCAGCAGAGGAATCCAGCCCTCCAAAGGTTACCTCACTTTGTGAACACCAGAGAAGCACCTGACCTCTCTCCGCTCTCCCTACAATCTCTTGCCAGAGGTCTCCACTGGGAAATTCATGGGAATCCCACAGACATTGGCCTAGCCTCCTGGGGCAGAGAACAGGATAAGAAGAGTCTGAATGTGGAAAATAGTGTAAAGATGTGGAGAGAACATTTTGACTTCTATTTGCTGTACAGTATACTAACTTGCTGTGTGAACTTGACTTACCTTGCAATTCTTCTGAATTGCAATCTATTCTGAGTGGCATTTTAAATGTCAAGAATAGCCTTAAAACAGGTTCAGCCCAATTGTTCCACAATAGACAGTTGTATTTAGTTTAGGCAAGGTCTCTCATGACTACAATTTGCACAGTACTTTCTTATCCAAAATTACTTTTGAGAGAACTCTTGTAGGCTTAATTTAACCTTTATCTCAATAGCTTTAGAAATGAAGCACCGTCTTTCAAATACTGCCCACAATTCGTTTTTAATTGCTCTTTCAAAAGCAGTACTTGAAAATAGTCCCACAGCAAAAACCAAATCACTTTCTTTTTCCTTCCCAGAAGATGGAGAAGGGAGGAGTCCATTGGCAGAAGGGACACATTCAGTCAGCCACGTGATTGTGAGTCTGCAGGGAGACCTTGCTGTAGCTCCGTCTTTCCAAACCAAGCTTGTTCCTTCTGGTGGGCAAAACAGGGCTGTGCTTTAGCCCACATGGAAAATAAACATCCTCCTCATGGCCCCCACACGAGCAATCCAAGAACGGTTTACGATGTCTACTTCATGTCCATGGAATGCATAGGTGCAAATCTAATTAGTTCTGATTAGATTGTTCTGATCTTTTCGGATTTGAATAGCTGGTTTCATTTTGCGCATTCGCCAATGCCAACCATGCCTAGGTTATACATATATCATTGCCTCACATATAAGTAAATTTTAGGAAAATGCATATCTCTTTACAGCCAACTTGCAGCTCATGTGGTCAAGGTAATGCTTGACTGTGATTCAAGTTATGTGAGTCACGTACAGTGTGCTTTTATGTTACCATAAACACTGAAATCCACTGCAGAGTCCCTTAAGGCAGGCTTTTCCAAAGCAGAGGACTTGTCAGAATCACCTGGGAACCAGATTTACTCCAGGCTGATTGAGCCAAACTGAACCTAGAATCTGTCTTTTTAAGGAGCTTGTCATTTGATTCCAATGTCCAGCATGTTTGGAACCTTGCAGTATAGAATACTTGTTTTCATCAGTAAAGAAGACAGTCTATTTTCTACATGATTAAGAAGCATGGAAGTATACGTGTGCATACACACACACACACATGTTATGTCGGGGCAGTAATCGGTGAGGCTTCTGTTAGGAAAACTTTGGGGGGTATTTTTCTGGTGCTTCCTCACATAATGACCTAAGGCAGGTAGAGAGATGACTGGCAGTAGGTGAGTAACTGCAGATTAATTTTTAATATACTTCGTTAAATGACTAATTTTAATTTCAGGAACCTGAAGAAAATGCGTTGACCCTATTTAAGTCCTCAAACTTTTTCTCTGGTAATTAATCGTAACTTCCAATGTTATTTGAAATCAATTTGCATTTTACCCCAAGATGATTACAGTACCCAGAGACTGCAAAACAGGCAGGGCAGGATGGTAGATTTAACCCCCAAATATATCACTAATTTCATTAGTTGTAAAGAGGATCATCTGTTATATTAAGTGAAAAGTGAATACTCCAACTAAAACTAGGAGATTTTCAAATGAGATTTTTAGAAGTACCTAGTTATATCCGGCTTACAGAACATACGCTTTAAATACAAGGCTGTAAGTAGTATCTGTTAATGGGATGCCACATTGATAAACGAAAGGATTTTTTCCAGAGGAAATGGGAGTGCTCCCTTACCCCCTCCTCACAGGGTGTGTGACAGGGGTATGGCTTGCTTCTTTAGTGCCCCGCTGCTCAAATCCCTAGGGGGAGCATGCAGACAGGTAGGTCGTGGGGAGTGTGGGCTTCGACCCCACGGCAGCATCTAGGGTTGAGTGTTTACAGCTCCTAAAGCCCCACTGTGTGTGTGTTACACTGCACTCTTTCAGCTTTGCTGTCTGCAGGTAGTTTATGTTAATCTTCTCAATTAGACCCTCTGCCTTATCGCAAAGACAGAGGGCTTTCTATATCCTGGGTTCTTGCCCTGGTGTACAAGAAAAATTGGATCACGTGTGGGCTTGGAGGATGAGTGCAAGGTTTTACTGAGTGGTGGAGGTTGCTGTCAGTAACGTGGATGGGGAGCCAGAAGGGTGATGGAGTGGGAAGGTGGTATCCCCCTGGAGTTGGGCCACCCAGTGGCCAGACTCTCCTCCAACCGCCCCTGACCAAATTCTATGTCGTCCTGACGTTGATGGCCTGCCAGTGTGTGCTGGTGTCTGTCGGTGTGTTGTTCTGCTCCTCTTGACATTCAGACACTTGTGTCTGTGCCCGCTAGGGTCTGGGGATTTTATGGGCACACAATGGGTGGCATGGTGGGTGAGAGTGGTCTTGGAAAATGCAACTTTCGTGAAGACAGGAGTGTCTGTTCTCACTTAGGTCTGTGGGCACGTGTCCAAGGGTGGAGCCCTTGCCATGGACCCTGACTTTCTCTATGCAGCACTTCCCTGCCTTCCTGCCGTAAAAAATATGTAGAAAATAAAATCAAATCAACATTCATTAATGATAAGCACTTTCAACAAACTAGAAATAGCAGGAAACTTTCTTAATCAGATACAGGAGATCTAAAAAGCAAAACAAAAATTAAAGCAAACATAATTAGAAGGTTTAAAACTTTTCCTGTAAGATCAGAAACAAGATCAAAAATGCCTGCTATTTCCATTTTTATTCAGTTCTATAGTGGAGATACCAGCAAGTACAATAAGAGACATAGGAAAATAAAAAAAGAAATAAAAAGAAAATAAAAATTGAAAAGGAATAAATAGAATTGTCATTATTCTGTATGTGGATTACTCCATGCAGAAAGTTCAAAATAATCTATAGTCTACTCAAATTAATAAGCAAATCTGTTGTTATAATATGAATATATGCAAATCTACTGTGTTTCTATATACTAGCAACAAATCATTAGAAAATAAAATGTAATGAAAAGAGACCATTTATAAAATTACCAAAAACTTGAAATACAGGAATAAGTATAAATGAAGCCTCACTAGTGAACTCAACTCAGGTGGTGAGAAGCTATGTTTGTAACCCCTTAGCCTGGGCTGCCGCCAAAAAGGAACCACCTCACTTAGGCTCCTCCAGTGGTGTTTCTTCGCTGGATCCCATCACTACAGCCTCTTATACTGGTGCTGTGGACTTAGTAAGCCTGTTTTCTCCCCAACTGCAAGTCCCCAAAACACCATAACCTATTGACTTTCGCCTAGCTGGGATAGCAGTTTGCTTTTCTCATACAATTTTCAAGGATATGTCGCCTCTTTAGCTTGGTGTGACCTTGATTACATCATTCCATGTTGATGCCCTACACTGATAAAATTGAAGTTTTTTTTTAAGAGGGAGCATCTAAATCACATGAGGAGAGTTAGTGAGTTATTGGGAGTCCTGTGGTCTGGGACTTATACCAATATCCTCTGCCAAGGTCAGAATCTTGTGTGCTTTCTGCCACAGAGAAGGTAGCCCGATACGAGGGGGCCTCTGGATTTACTAGGTGGTCAATTCCACATTTGCAGGCTGCGCTCTGGCCTGGCTTGCTGAAGGGTTTGAGTACCTCCATGGGTAAGAAAGAGCTCTCCAGCTGGTCAGACTGCAGTGCCACTCAGCCCTGTCACTTGGCCCAAGCAGACCCCAAGGGAAAGAGTTCTAGTAGAATAGGATGCGGTCTCTGTGGCTGGGGCAGGCTCTGATTAGAAAGCATAGTCGAGGGCCCCAGAACTTTTTTTTAACAAAACTCATTGTTACGGCTGTTCTCCTTTTGAGAAACGCCTCTTAACTTACCTAGTGGAGAGTGTGTGTTTAACTATGACACACGAGGTGACCAGCGGACGAGCTGCATTCTGCCTGACTCAGCTGCCATAACGTCAGTAGGCTCAGAAGCATTCCAGTGTCAGGTGGAGGTGTCTGTTGTGCGGGGACCTGCCTCAGGCTGGCCCTGAAGTGCTAGCATGATGTCCTTACAGCACTGCAGGCTGCCCTTAGCCCACCCCTGAGCCTCCTGGGGATTCCCTATGACAGCTTCACAGAGAAACTGAAACTTCAAGTCTCTTGTACAAACGGTTCAGGTCGGTATCCAGAACAGCTGGAGAGCATCCTGATTTGGCAACCTTCTTATTTCAACTCAGTGTCACACCCTCTTTTCTTAACTTTTCTATCCAAAGCACCACCAACCCCATACCTTTCTATCATACCACACTATTTACTCTCATCATACAACTTAGTATATTAAACCATCTAGCTTGTTAATTTCCTTTGTTTTTGTCTGTTTCCTTTGTTTAGAATATAAAACACCTAGATGTAGGGAGCTTATTTGTCCAGGCACATAGAAAAGTGTTTGAATTCACACTGTTCAACCAAAGTAAAATGCAGGCCAGATATGTAATTTTCAGGTTTCTACAAAGTATTTTTTAAAGTGTTTTCAAAAAAAAAATCAAATTATTTTAAATAACATATCTTATTTAACCTAATATATATTAAAATATTATCATTTTAACATGTAATCAGTATTAACATTTCTTTAAATGAGATCCAATGTGTATTTTACACTCACAGCTTATCTCAATTTGGACTCTCTACATTTCTGGAACTCAAACACTGCAGGTGACCTGTGGCTGCCGTAATGCACAGGGCTGGTGGTCGATACTCAGTAAAACTTGCTGAATGCATTAAGTTATAAAGCGTTCAGCACGGAATCAGAAGAAGCCTTGAGGCAGTGTGACAACTGATACCCTAGTTGGTCCATATTTTATAACAACAGTTATGCTTTGTTTCCTTTTTTTCCTCCCATTCCGTATTTTTTCTGGGTTCATTGTGCTCTTTTCCCTCCTCCTTTACATTTTGAATCTAACTCTGCTTTTCAGTTCCACCAATATTAATATTTTCATTCTTGGCCGGGCCCAGTGGCTCACATCTGTAATCCAATCACTTTGGGAGGCCAAGCCAGGTGGATCACCTGAGTTCAGGAGTTTGAGACCAGCCTGGCCAACATGGTGAAACCCCATCTCTACTAAAAATACAAAAATTAGCCAGGCATGGTGGTGGGTGCCTGTAATCCCAGCTACTCGGGAGGCTGAGGCAGGAGAATAATGTGAACCCAGGAGAGGGAGGCTGCAGTGAGCAGAGATTGTGCCACTGCACTCCAGCCTGGGCAAGACAGAGCAAGACTCTGTCTTAAAAAAAAAAAAAAAAATTCTTTACAGTCCATTTCTTTATAATAACATAAAATTAAATAATTATCAGACCACTCACTAAGATGCCTCATTACACATTTCTGTCTCCACCAAAAGGCAGCATTCGAACTCTATCCCTTCTCTATTCTTCCCCATGCAAGAACTCTGATGAGGAGCCCTCACTTATTCCATCATGCACATTTGTAAATCTTGAGATTGGTTGAAGAGGTATATTTCTGTGTCAAGCCACTATTAAGATTCTTTTATCATATGGTATATTTCACTTCAGAAATCCACAGTGAACCTTTCCACCTCAATCTCAGTCTCATCATCACCATCTACTGGCTGTACAGTCTGTGCTCGTCACTGCTTGCTAATTAACCACTGCTATTTCGACATATTTGTTCTGCTCCAGTTAACATTTGGGTTAAGAGCTTCGAGCATCTTTCTCGGATAAGATTCACAAACTGAATTCTCTCTGAATCCCTACATTAATAAAAATGCCTTCATTTTGCCCTGACAGCTAAGTGGTATCCTTTTTAAAAAGCTCCATTGAATTATAATTAACATAATATAAAATTCATCCTTAAAATTACAATTAAATTGATTTTATTATATTCACTGAGTTGTGCAACCATAACCCCAATCAATTTTAGAACATTTTTGTCACCTCAAAAAGAAACCCTGTATCTATTACCGGTAAATCTCCATTTCCTCAGGCAAACATTAATCTACATTTTGTCTTAGTAGATTCGTCTATTCTGAAAATTTCATATACTTACAATTATACAATATGGTGCTTTTTGTGACTGGCTTCCCTACATGGCACATTTTTCAGATTCACCCATGTTGTAGCATGTATCAGTACTTTTTCAAATTGATGAATAATGTCCTTTGCATGAATATACTACATTTTCTTTAGTCATTCCTCAGTTGGTAAATGTTTTCTACTTTGGGTTATTATGAATAATGCTACCTCGAACATCTGTGCATAAGTTTTTGTGTGGACATAATTACATTTTCCTTTCTCTTAGGGATATACCTAGGAGTGGAATTGCTGGGTCATATGGTAACTCTATGTTTAACCTTTTGGGAAAACACCAAACTGTTTTCCAAAGTGTTTGCACTATTTTACATTGTAAGAGGATTCCAATTTCTCCAAATCCTCAACAACACTGGGCAACAGAGTCAGACCTTGTCACACACGACACACACACACAAAAACCTCATTATGGTTTTGATTTTCATTTCCCTGACAGCCAATGACTTGAGCGTGGTTTTGTTGTATATATAGGTCATTTATATACCTTCTTTGAAAAAGTTTCTATTTAAATCCTCTGCCCGTTTTAAATTAGATTATTTACATTTTAGTATTGACTTGAAATAATTCTTTATATATTCTCGATTATAAGCACCTTATCAGATGTATGATTTGCAAAAATTTTATTTCATTCTATGAATAATTTTTTCACTTTCTTGGTATCATTTGCAGTACAATTTTTAAAATTTAATAAATTTAACATATGTAATTATTTTCCATTAATGTTTATGCTTTTTATGTCCTATGTTGCCTAAACCTAAGTTATTAAAATTTGCACCTAAATTTTCTTATGAGGGTTTTACATGTTTAGCTTCTGCATTTAAGTCTAGGATCTACTTTGAGTAAATTTTTGCATATGTTGTGAGAGAAGAGTCCCAAATCTTTTGTGTGTGTGTGGATATCCAGTTGTACCAGCACATTTGTTGAGAAGACTATTTTTCTTGACACTATTGTCAGAAATCAGTCACCAGGCTGGGCACAGTGGCTCAGGCCTGTAACCCCAGCACTTTGGGAGGTCAAGGCTGGCAGATCACTTGAGGTCAGGAGTTCGAGACCAGCCTAGCCAGCATGGTGAAACCCCGTCTCTACTAAAAATTCAAAAATTAGTCAGGCATGGGGGTGCGTGCCTGTAATTTCAGCTACTTGAGAGGCTGAGGCAGGAGAATTGCTTGAATGTGGGAGGCGGAGGTTGCACTGAGCCAAGATTGCGCCACTGCACCCCATCCTGGGAGACAGAGGGAGACTCCATCTCAAAAAAAAAACAAAAATCAATCACCCATAAATGTAAGGCTTGATTTCTAGGGCTTATTTCTCTCAGTTCAATGATATATGTGCCTGTTGTTATGCTAAAACTACAGTCTTGATGACTGTAGCATTGTAGTACATTTTAAAATTGGAAAGTGTGAGTTCTCCAACTTTTTTTTTAATTTTCAAAATTGTTTTGGCTATAAGTGCATCTAGCATTTTCATGTGAATATTATTATTATTACTATTTTTTTTTTTTTTTGAGATGGAGTCTTGCTCTGTCACCCAGGCTGGAGTGCAGTGGTGTGATCTTGGCTCCCTGCAACCTCTGCCTCCCAGGTTCAAGTGATTCTCCTGCCTCAGCTTCCCGAGTAGCTGGGACTAGAAGCACCCACCACCATGCCCAGCTAATTTTTGTATTTTTAGTAGAGACCAGATTTCACCATGTTGCCCAAGCTGGTCTCTAGCTCCTAACCTTGTGATCCACTCAAGTTGGCCTCCCAAAATGCTGGGATTACAGGCATGAGCCACTGCACCTGGCCTTTTAAATCTTTTATACTATATTTTTACTGTAGCTTTTCTAGGTTTAGATATGTTTTGATACACATGTAGTTACTATGGTGTTCCAGTTGCCTACGGTATTCAGTACAGCCGCATGCTGTACAGGTTTAACCTAGGAGCCATATATAGGCTCTATAGCTATATGGGAGCCAAGTTTAGCCATATAGCCTAGGCGTATAATAGGCTACATCATCCAGGTTTGTATGAATACACTCTACGATGCCCACAGAAGGACAAAATGGCCTAAAGGTGCATTTCTCAGAATGTATCCCGTCCTTAAGCTATGCATGACTGTAACTGAGTTCCACTATCCATTCAGTAGCTTTCAGATGTCAAGACGCATGAAATCTACTCTATTGGTTCAGTTCATGCTGGAGTTGGTGATAGGATCAAAGGCTGAGATCTGCGTGAGGCTGCTCATGATGATAGCATGGTATGGAACCAGCAATGCCTTGTGTAGAAGCCGCAGCAGCTGCCCTGCTGGCCTGTCTTGAGTGTGGTTGTTGGAATCCTGAATGTTCAACCTAGAGCAGTAGTTCTCAGCCTGGCTACACACCAGAGTTGCCTGGAGGAGCTGTATGAATCCCACCATCTGTGTGCCCCAGGTGGTTACTATTTTACACTCTGGGAGTGAATTCAGCACCTCTCTTCAGTGGATACTTGTGCAGAGGGATGGAGGGCTTCTGATCTAGGATCTATCTCTTGGGCCTCCCGACAAACCTATAAGCTATTTGTTTTCCTGTAATACTGATTTTCTTAGTGAAACTAGCTGAAGTAGATTCCGTGTTCTGCAACTAAACCCTGACTAATACACGTATTTGGCAGACTTCCGGGTTTTACATAATGACTTATTTTCTCATCTAGACAATTGCTGATTTAAATAATGCTTCAAGCTACAAACTTAAAGGACTTAAAACATGAGAAGTTATAAGAAGGCATTAATATGAAGAAACAGAGTGTTTTCATTTTTCCCCTGGTCAAGGATAGGACTTCCATTATAATTTTACATCATCGTCTTTCCTGCAGTTTCACTCTGGTGTGGCTTAAGGATAATGGCACACTGCAGTGTTAAATAACAGCACTACAAGGCATTTTCAGCATTTTCAGTGCAATGATACAGTTCCCACCATAAACAAGAGCAATCAAGTCTAGCCCTCAGTCAAACTGAAGAATGGTCCCAGTGTCTCTATGTCATTCCTCAGTGGTCCTTCCTGACTCCAGGAGTTAATTTGCTTTCCTTCAGGAGTCATCGATTTATCCGCTAAATTGTTAGCTAATGATGCTCTCTGAGTCTTGGTCCTGCTGAAGGCCTTGAGGGAACATTTATAGAAATAAAGTTAAAAAAGAATGATTCTTGACTTAATAGAATTGTATATCTTGGCAAGCCAATGAAGGAAATTCTTTTGTGTGATTGAGGGTGAAAACAATACCTCAACATTTCCACTCCCTTTTCAGTCTGTTTTGACAGGAGCTTCTCCTTGTAGCCATTAATTAAGTTGTCCCTAACAATGAGTGGTCTTTATAACATGCTGGGAAGTTTTGGATACATGACATGAATTTCCCAAAAGAGTAGTTCATAGGATGCAGCTCCTTTGCTCAGCATACAGTATACATAGTAAAGGACCTTTGCCACCTGTCACTTGCCTACATTTCCAGGATTAATTATCAACATTGTTTTAGTTAAATCTTAATGAAAATGTAACTATCGTTGCTCTTTTACCCCTTTGTATGATTGCCCATGCTATTCTCTCTCCTTTATATATATATATATTTTTTTAATATTTGAACACCCAGGACTTTCTTGCATGGTTCAAGTTCTAGTCAAATGTGACCAATGTTGGGTGGCTCCTCCAGAATGTCCCTCTTTCATGGTGGCAGCTATTAAGTTTTGGGGTTGGATGCATGCTGAGTACACTTGTGGAGAGCAGACATGGGGAAAAATAGGCAGAGTGTCAGGCAGCTGGTGTCTCCTAGCTGAGCGCTCCCTGAGAGCCCTCTCCAAAGTGCTGGCTTTGTGGTGGCCGGTAGGCATGTACACACCGGGAGGCACAGCTTCCCAACCCAGGCCTGCCTGCACTGGCCTTTCTGGGGGCCTCCAGCCAGTTGGTGAATAGCCTTCAAAGAATGTACTGATGACCTCAGTGGCTTGCAAAATTCCATCGCTGCTGCCAGGGAGCCACATCACCTTCCCTGTCTGCCATCCTGCATTCATAACCAGTGGGCCTTTCAAAACAAAAATAATGCGGTGGCAGCTCAACCTGCAGTGGCGATGAATCTGCATCTCACACCAAGCAGCAGATGCTGAGTGAACTATGCTAAATTTCCCTTGTTTTTCTACACTATGCTGTGGCAGAACAGAAAGCTTGGGTTTGCAAATTACTCTTGGTTCCTCGGTTACATAACTCACTTGAATAAGGTAATGTAGTCAGAAAAATTTTCTCTTTAACATTAAATACTTTTTAATGCGTTTTTAGTGTCAGCATGGACCAGCTTCTCCCCCACAAGGATTCAGGGAAGAGGGACAGAGGTGTGTGTGAGGCTGGGATTCCCCACCGATGACATGGAATACCTCACCAGCAGTGCAGGGACTGTCCCAGTACCGTTGCACTGGGATGCTTCCCTCCACTTTCCTCTCACATCCACTCTATCTCATCTATGTTGAACGTGTCTTCCAGGGAGCATACGCAAGACAGAGACACACTCTCACACACACACACACACACACACACACACACACACACACGTGCCTGGTAAAGGGTAGGGAGTGGGAGAGGCAGGGAGAGCCATTGGCGTGATGTGGGTTGGACAGCCCGGAAAGGAGAGTGGGAAGGAAAGGACAGGAAAAGTCTCAGCCTACAGTGGAGCTCTGAGAAAGTCCTGGCCAGCTCAGTGGTGAGCTCCAATGCAAAGGCTGTCTAGAGAAGAATGGCACATTGCATAGAAATAACCAGACCCAAGGACACAGACCTGCTAAGTCACCAGGCTCCTTTGGGACAGTATGTTCTCAGCTCCACTGTTGCAGCCAACAGCTCTCCTACCAGCTGAATGGCAGGTCATTTCTTGATGGTGAACCCACAAGGCACATCATGCCTGGGGCTGCACACCCTCCTGGGGAGTCCCCCGTGGAGTGAATACAGCACTTTCTGCCCGCTTCCTGCTTCCCAGAGCACCTAGGATTCTCTAAGGTACTATGCACTTGAAGTGTTTGTTTTTGCCCGTTTCCTTCACAAACACTAGAACAGCAGTTCCATGAAGGAAGAATTTTTTTCCAGGTTACACTTTCCCCTGCATCAAGAACTGTTCTTGGCAAACAACAGGTGCTCAAGAATTACTTGTTAAATAAATACAGAGAAAATGCCCGTTACTCAGTTCCTACAAGGTCCCAGTGTTAGGTTCTCCATGCACATTTCTTACGTTCACAAGTACCATGCAAGGAAAGCATTGTATCCATGAAACAGAGGAAAAGAGAAGGTCATAGAGATTAAGTCCTCTGCCCGAGGCCACAGAGTCCTGGATCAGAGGTGAACATTGCCTCTGAGGCTGGCACATTTCCCATGTTCCAGGCTGGCACACCATCAGTCTGCATCAAGACAGCAATTTGGGAAGAGATTTTTCTCTTCATGGCACATTTCTTTGGGAGAGGAGCTATGTTAAGTATTCCTCACATCACACATTGAGGAAACACTTAGTTGTTTTCTTTTAATTTTACAGGCTAGTATTTGTTCTCAATATATTCAGAAGCCATGGAAGCAGTTTGCCTGCCGAATCCAGAATGCTGTCTTGTGTTGTTATTTACTTGCCAGTGGTCTACGAACCACACTTAAGCGGTTTAGTTTTCTGCCACAGTTTTAGCTTCCCTCTGGGTAAATCCTCTGGATTCTAAACATCAAGAGTTTTCCAATTTTCAGACCTGCCAAATCCGCATGACTTATTTTCTCATCTAGACAATTGCTGATTTAAATAATGTTTCAAGCTACAAGCAAGATAAAAAATGTATTTAATATTGATTTAAAACTTCAAATCTAAAACGCTTGTGTCAATACCTGCCTAAAGAGATTTTTCCTTAAACATATAATCATGTTCCACAGTTGCATCATAAAATGAACTTTAAGAAGTATTTCAAGGCCAGTTACAGACATTAGCCTACACGTGACCACACAAGGTGAAAGTGACTATATTCCAGCAAGTGTAATAATTCATGAATCATCATCATGGTCTATGAGGGGTAGTCTGGCATCAAGGAATATATTCAGATATACTCTGGGAAGGAGTCATTTGTTTTCTCTCAAGTCTTTTAGTAAAAAATTTCAGTTAATGATTCCTCATCTTATTTCCTGCTTTCCCACATATATTTCAGTCTCCAGCTCCCCAAATATTTTTACCACCTTCTAGCACCTGTAAATTAAAGCTCTCTTACACAAAGAGGGGAACACTAGCCACCTGCTGGAGGATGGAGGTTGGAAGGAGAGAGAGGATGGAAAAACGATCTATCGGGTACTGTGCTTATTACCTGGGTGACAAAATAACCTGTACACCAAACCCCCATGACACATAATTTACCCATGTCACAAACCTGCACATGTGCCCTTGAACCTCAAATAAAAGTTAAAAACAAATAAATAAAGGTCTCTTTATCACTATTCCTCAGGTGACCAGCCTTTAGAGGCCCCTTGCTTCTATCAGACATTGGTCTGTCCGGCAGTAAGAGCCTGAATGAATATATGCCCATGCTATGACTTACCATGTGCATCAGCCATAAATCACAACAACACACGTTAGCCATAGTAGCCCAAAACTCAAAACCACTCAAATGTCAAACAAAAATAACTAGGCAATAGACTGTGAAGTGTTCATACCATGGAATTCTATTCTGCAATGAAAACCAGCAAGCCGCTGCCGATACCACAACACAGATGAATACAAAAAGTACTGAGTGAGCAAAGGCAGAGCAGAAGAATGCATATTTTAGGTTATCATTACAAAGTGCGTAAGAAGACAAAACTAAAATGCAATGTTTGAAATGCACGAATGGTATAAAGACTGTTGGTTTTAAAATGTGATCATCAATAGCAAAACAGAGAGAGTAGTCACCTTAGGAAAGAATAAGTAGTCCCTTTTGTGTTGCTACAGAGGAGTACCTAAGACTCGGTGATTTATAGAGAAAAAAGTTTTACTTGGCTCACAATTCTGATATCTGGAAAGGTCAAGACTGGGTGTCTGGTGAGGGCCTCGGGCTGCTTCCACTCCTGACGGGAAGCCGAGGAGAGCCAGCACGTGCAGAGATCACACAGCAAGAGCGGAAGCCAGAGAGACGGGAGGTGCCAGGCTTTTGTCTTTTGTCTTAAACAGCTAGCCCTCATGGAAACTGAGTGGGAACTCATTGACCCCAAGAAAGACTATCAGTCTATTCATAAAGGATATGCCCCATGACCTAAACGCCTCACATTAGGCTCCACCTTTCACGTTGGGGATTGAATTTCAACAGGAGATTTGGTGGAAACCAACAAACCATATCCAAACAATAGTAGGGAGCAAGAGTGGCTTCTTCTGCAATGCTGATGAAGCTTATCTCTGGACCAGAGGCTGTGGCTACCTGTGCACACTCACTCTGTGATAACTTGTGGAGGTCCATAGTCACAGTTGGTGCACCTCCACAAGTTATGGAGGTATGCATGTTTTCCTTTCTGTATGCAGAATTTTACAAACTCTGACACTTGCGAACTCCACTGTGCTTACTCTCTCACTCTCCCTCCCCTCCCCTCTCTCTCCCTCCTCCTCCCCTCCCCTCCCCTCCCTCTCCCTCCCCAGTTGTTTCTGTAACAATTTCCTCATCAAGACATAAAGGAGGTAGATTAGATGATTTCTAAACCCAACTCCAGTTTTAGCATTTTATGATTCCAATATGCTGATGATTACTTGTAAGATATTATTCTGCAAGAAAACTGCATCTGTTTCCTAATAGATATTTTAACTTTTCTGGGGATTTATTTTCTTGATTTTTGTCATGATGCTGCTGAGGCAGTTCTCAACTGCTCTTTCAGCTTGCTTGACAATTGGTGAGACCATGCACAAAGATGGTGGTGGCAAGGCAGAAAAACCATTTGCTTCATTTTCTTCTAACCAACTGTCAATTGAGACAGAAACTGGTGGCGAGGAGAAAGGAAGAGGGTGCTCTCTCCTTTCAGTATCACAAGTGCACCAGGACTATTGGGAGAGGGAGCAGGAACAAGGGTCAAGTTTAAACGGTGTCCTGAAGAAAGTAGCTAGCAAAAAACAGATGGGAAAGTAGTTTTAAATTTTGCTTCATTCTTTAATTCACTCATTTATTTATTTTGAGTTCAAGAAAGACTCTAGTTTTATTAAGGAAAGAGTCTGCTGCCATGTGATGAAGACAGAGAAAGGAACAGACTAGGGGCCATCAGGAAGGTCTGAGGGTGCCGAGGCTGAGGCTCCTTGGGAGGAGCCACAGTGCAGGGGCCCAGCCTTGGACTTGGTGGCTCAGCAGCGATGGTCGGCCTGCCTGCATCTCCAACAGTGGACTCGCACTAACATGGCTTTCAGAGGCTGACACGGCAAAACCAGAAACCTTCCCTTCCCTTCCAGTGAGGACTGCAAGTTGTCAAATGGACCGAATGGTCACATCGACAGATGCCACGTGGAAAATCCAACATCAGCGCATTAGACACAGGAATTCAGAGAGACTTCAGAAGTGTTTCTCTGTTGTGCTACTTGGAGGACCTGCAGTGACCTTGGAGGCAGGTAGGCAAGCTATTTAGGGAGGTGTCAGCTTTGTTGAGGGGCTTACTTCTGAGACATTCTTGTTTCTCTGCATCTCCTTCTCTTGACTGTCTCTTCCCAAACAAGGATAGTGCAATTGATCAGGCCTCCACTTCATCACAGCCAGATTCTGGTCTTGGCCCCTCAGCCTCCTCATTGGCATGATTGGACTTTGGGTCCTACCTTATAGTAGGGCTCCAGGTCTCATGGAACAGCTTATGTAAGGTAAGACCTAATAATTTAACCACCCACGGGTCATGGGCCACTGGCGAGGGGCGATTTCAGTGATCTGGTGGGAATTCCTTACTGGAGTGAATTTTACAGAGAATGAGAACAGACAATGGGTATGTAGAAAAATGGACAACTCCTTTGAGAAGTTTTGTTGTAAATATGAGTATAAAAAAAGGGTGGTGGCCAGGAGGAGATATGGAAATCAAGGGAAAGTTTGAGAGAACTACTGCATGGGAGAACTACTGCATATTTTATGTGAAAGTCTCCAGTGGAGACTGAACAACTTATTTCAAGTGAATAAGGAGAAGATGCAAGAGCAGAGGGTCCTTGAGAAGGCAGGAGGGATTAGAGCCATTCCCATGGGTAATGGGGCTGGCCTCAGGCCTAGGGTTTATTGGAGGAGGGGTGGCACATAGGAGTGCAAATGGAGAGGAAATGTGAGAATGAGAGATGATTCTGCTCTGATTGCTCCTAATTTCTCAGCAAAGTAGGAAACAATGTGGAGAGAGATGAGGGGAGCAGTCATTGGAGATGTGAGCAAAGAAGAGAAGGTATGAAATAATTATTTCAGCAGGGTAGCAGGGAGAGGAAAATGTTTAGGGAAATGTAAGTCTTGTTGCTGGACAGAAGCATGCTTAACATTTGGTGATAAACAGAATGTGAATTGAATCAGCATGGGGTTTGTGCTTATCTTTCATTATATTCACTTGCTTGAGTGTAGACTAAAGTGGGTGGGAAATTGCGTCTAATCAGGGTTGAAGTTATGTCAGGGAAGTTTAATAGAGGTTTGGAGGATCTTGAGATTTGAGAGTGTATTTAAAGGAATGATTAGCAAAATAGATAAAAGAATCTCCTGTGGTTAAAAAATTGAAGGTGTAGTGGCAGAGATGAACAGTCAAAAAGTAGAAGGAGGCCTATGAATTGGAAGTCTGAGTGTTTTTGAAAATTGTTGGAGTAGAGGTTTTAGAAACAGTGAACTTGAAATACATTGAGATTTTGAGGTGATTAGATGATTGTAATGACAAGTTTTTGTGGCATTTCTAAGGGAGTGGATGGTTAAGGTGGTGCAGAGGGGAAAAATGTTAAAAATAAAGAAATCAAAATGTTTGGTGAATTGTCCATTGGATTTTTAAGGCACCAAAAATGATTTTCAAGAAGAGGCCCGACCATGATGATATGTTTATAGGTGACTCGTGAAATAGCAAATATTTATAAAATAACTTGCAAAGTATTAATTATATAGTATTGGAGCTTTCTTACACTTGACATTTAATAAAATACTTCTATCATTTTGGATAACATAATTGCCCTAAGTGAAACCACCTTTGCAAAATTACAACAGTGAGAGGAATCTAACATAAATGACTCATTTTGCTTCTAGCCTCACAAGCTAACTGTACCTGCTCATTCTTGGGCATAGGCCAGCCTAACTATGGGAGACATTTTGTTCTAAAGCAAGGACGATAATAGATTTTCCTGAAATTCACACCCTTCTTGTTTGGGGACAGAAACTACCGTTGTAAAACAAGTGAAAGACCAGAAGGTTAGAAAGATGGCAGGGGCCTGAGTTCTGCTAAGATACAGGAATAGTTGAGTGACAACCAGCTGTTGTTTCCTAGCTTGCTTTTCTATAATCACTTACTGCTCAGGAGTCATGTACCTGGAGGTCACAAGATTTATAACTTCCCCAATTGTTCCTATAGGTAACATCAGTACTGTGAAACCTAAGATTGGTCTTTGGGCTATTTTTCAGACTACGGCATTCTGGCAGACCAACAGACAGCACCCAGGCCTGTGACTCATACTGAGGAACAGACTCGACCCGTCCTGTGCCCCACTGTACCCCACCCAGAAACTGACTCAGCACACAAAGACAATTTAGACACTCGTATGAGTTCATCCCCAACCAATCAGCAGCACCTATTCCCTAGCCCCTGCCTTAGAGTCCAAGTTCTTGGAGAGGTGGATTTGAGCAATATCTCCTGCAATTCCACTTAGCTGCCTTGTGATAATTAAACTCTTTCTCTGTTGCAACACTGCTGCCTCAGTGTATTAGCTTTTCTGTGCAGCAGGCAAGAAGAACCTGTTAGGCTGTAACGCAAGTAAATACTGAAACCATAGGTCATGTTTTATTTTTATTTCCAATCGATCTTCCCTATGATCCCAAAAAAGAGTGTCTCATATAAAATTAAGAAGGATATAAACACATAAATTATTCACTAGTATTCTGACAAAAGCCACATATTGATATTGTTGAGCATCCTTTCATCATCTTAACCAGCATGGGCTCACATAGGAGAGATTCTCCACAGAAGACAAATGCTGAAACACCACTGAGATATTTAGAACTGAACAAAGTGGATACAGAAAGATTTCATGAGAAGGGATCATCTGAAGACCTTTCTCAGGGGCTAGAAGAAAGCAAAAAAAGAGGGAAGAAGAGAAACAACAAAGTTGAAGATTCTGTAAAACCACTCCCAAAAAACCCCGAATGTTGGCAAAGGCACCCGTAAGCTTTTTTGTTCTCAGTACTTTCATATTTCCATCTGTGGACTTATGGGTAGATTTTTCTTACCCTTCTTTTTTTTGTTTTTTATTATACTTTAAGTTCTAGGGTACATGTGCATATATGCAGGTTTGTTACATATGTATACATGTGCCATGTTGGAGTGCTGCACCCATTAACTCATCATTTACATTAGGTATATCTCCTAATGCTATCCCTCCCCCTCCCCCCACCCCATGACAGGCCCCAGTGTGTGATGTTCCCCTTCCTGTGTCCAAGTGTTCTCATTGTTCAATTCCCACCTATGAGTGAGAACATGTGGTGTTTAGCTTTTGTCCTTGCGATAGTTTGCTGAGAATGATGGTGTTCAGCTTCATCCATGTCCCTACAAAGAACATGAACTCATCCTTTTTTATGGCTGCATAGTATTCCATGGTGTATATGTGCCACATTTTCTTAATCCAGTCTATCATTGATGGATATTTGGGTTGGTTCCAAGTCTTTGCTATTGTGAATAGTGCCACAACAAACATACATGTGTATGTGTCTTTATAGCAGCATGATTTATAATCCTTTGAGTATATACCCAGTAATGGGATGGCTGGGTCATATGGTATTTCTAGTTCTAGATCCTTGAGGAATCGCCATACTGTTTTCCATAATGGTTGAACTAGTTTACAGTCCCACCAACAGTGTAAAAGTGTTCCTATTTCTCCACATCCTCTCCAGCACCTGCTGTTTCCTGACTTTTTAATGATCGCCATTCTAACTGATGTGAGATGGTATCTCATTGTGGTTTTGATTTGCATTTCTCTGATAGCCAGTGATGATAAGTGTTTTTTCATGTGTCTGTTGGCTGCATAAATGTCTTCTTTTGAGAAGTGTCTGTTCATATCCTTATTTTCTTGCTCTATAGAAAATCTTCTGTGTTCAGGAACTATGTCCAGCTGTGCAGAGAGCATGTGGGTGCTGTCCAGATTTCTATAGATGTGGAATAAATATTATAGAGTGATAACATCTCACATCCTGTGTACCCCGTTCCTGGACAATAGTTCACAATCTCCTTCTGGAATTCTGGCCTAATGGGCTAGAAACACCTAACTGAGAAAAGAGGCAGTGATGGTTAGCATAACAAAAGACCTCAGTCATGTAAGAACAGGCAACCCTGGTGATAGAAAGGTACCATTGTCTTTTAGCTTCTCCACTTTGAAGCTGGCCTTGAAAGGACTACTTCCTTTATCCATTTTCTTAGGCACTGGACTTGAGGACTCACCTTTCCTACACCTCCAACCCTTACTTCATTAAGGAGCAAACCATGCACCTAAAGGATCTTGTTTCTCTCTACTTTTCCGGGTAGCCAGTGCTGACCTTCTTCAATTTCCTAGAACAGGTCAAGCTATTTGTCACTTTTGGGCCTTTGCTGATTTTCTTTCCTCTTCCTAAAACATTCTTCCTGGTGCTCTTTGCTTATCCTCCAGCTTCTTCTCACTTTCTGATCTCATTCTTGATCTCAGCTTCCATGTCACTTCTTAGAGGAGTCTTCAGTCACCCCCAGTGTAATGAAGATAGCCCTGTGTTAGCCTTTTCTCCAGCACACAGTTTGTTTCCCTCATTGTCACTCACTGCTTCTGCAATTATTTCCTTGTGTATGGTCCTTCAAACCAACTGGAATACCATAGCCATGAAGGTCAGGCTCACATCTGTTTTGCTCATATTAGGATCTCACTTGAAACAGAGCCTGTCACACAAAGTCAACAGTTGATAAATATTCATTTGGTGAATAAGTTATAGGTTTCTAAAGAAGCTCCTTCTTTTAGTGATATTATACCCACATGCTAACTCAGTTTTCCCAAGGCAGAAACTTTTCCTCCCCAAGCCATTTCACTTTATTTATAGCTGAACTCTACAGTCCACAACAAATCTCGGTAACTTCCAGTGTGACTTCCTAATCTGTCCGATCCTTCACAGTCTTCTTTCATTTCATATCACATACGTCCACCCCCAGAGAAATTCTAAAATATCAAGAAAGCTACATGATATATACTTTAGACTTAAAACCCATGTCTGTGGTGACAGTGACCATAGAAGTGCATGCTTCGGATAAGTGCCTTGCATGGTTAGTGATCAACACCGGTATGGCTTTCAATGTGTTTCTCTGTCACACCCTTGTGAAGAAACAAATGGAAGAGAATGCAAACATCAAAAGCTTTCTCTTTCCAGATGTTCAAGAACTACTTTTTGTTCTCTTTCAGAACTGCGTTTTAAAAATACTCTTTACTACTCTCTATTTCAATGCTCTATGTTCTTCACATGATTCTTAGTTTCATTCGCGTCCGTGTGAAGAGACCACCAAACAGGCTCTGTGTGAGCAATAAAGCTTTTTAATTGCCTGGGTGCAGGTGGGCTGAGTCTGAAAAGAGAGTCAGCGAAGGGAGACAGGGGTGCGCCCATTTTATAGGATTTGGGTAGGTAAAGGAAAATTACAGTCAAAGGGGGTTGTTGTCTGGTGGGGAGGGGTGGGGGGTCACAAGGTGCTCAGTGGAGGAACTTTTGAGCCAGGATGAGCCAGGAAAAGGAATTTCACAAGGTAATGTCATCAGTTAAGGCAGGAACAGACCATTTTCCCTTCTTTTGTGGTGGAATGTCATCAGTTAAGGCAGGAACAGACCATTTTCCCTTCTTTTGTGGTGGAATGTCATCAGTTAAGGCAGGAACCGGCCATCTGGATGTGTACGTGCAGGTCACAGGGGATATGATGGCTTAGCTTTGGCTCAGAGGCCTGACACTTAGAATAAGCCAATGTTGTACATAAAATTATCCTATTTTGGCAGGAAGGAAACTAAAACTCAGAAGTTAAGTAAATTACTCAAGATCAAAAAACCAGTAAGTGACACAAGATTTGAAACAGAGCCCATCTGATTCTAGTTTTGAGACTCTAAACCTACAATGCACTTTTAGTCACTTCATCTGTCCCATATCGCCTGCCCCTAGTACTTTAGGCCATTTTATATGAATGACCCCATCATATTATTTACACGGATAATGTTCAGAAAGATCATGTCTAACACTTATGAAAATGCCAACCACCAATGTCAAAGATCTTACTGCTTTTGCTCTCTTAATCATCTAGTTTGGAATCATCTTGACAAAAAGTCAAAATGATCAGTGTGAGTCACTTTTGGGGTCAGGTGAAAGGAGACATTCCCATAAGCCAGCACACATCACAATCTCTCTGCTCACGAGTGTGCATGTGATCTCTGACATCTTCCAAGCCCACATGGTATATTTCAAAAATGGTTGGTTAAGTGAGGCCCTGTTCCCTCTGTTCCAAACTGGAGCACAGAAACCTTTAGCTCAGGCTCCTTGACAATGATGTTTAAAGGGCTCAGCCCTCCCGGGGCAGCTCACACAGCAATCCTTCCATCCAGATTACTGGGAGGCAACGATGCTGAGGTCTAAACGTTTTTGGTCTTGGGCAGGCAGCACACCCCCTTACCATACATTGGGCCACGGCCATCTCTTATCCTCTAAACATTTACATCTATCACATTCTCATTTGGAGTGATCCATTAAATGTTTTCCCAGGAGAATGGGATGCAAAAAGCAAAAAGCTAAAAGGGGAGGAACATAAAGAACTCCAATATTTCCAGGTGTGACATGGTGGCTCACGCCTCTAATACCAACACTTTGGGAGGCTGAGGCAAGCGGATCACGAGGTCAGGGGATTGAGACGATGGTTCACATGGTGAAACCCCGTCTTTACTAAAAATACAAAAAATTAGCCGGGCGTAGTGGCGCATGCCTGTAATCCCAACTACTCAGGAGTCTGAGGCAGGAGAATCGCTTGAACCCAGGAGGTGGAGGTTGCAGTGAGCCCAGATCACACCACTGCACTCCAGCCTGAGCAAAAGAGTGAGTCTCCGCCTCAAAACAAAAAACAAAAAAGAACTCCAGTATTTTCAAGGAATGTAGATGCTCTGTTCTGGAAAAAGTGTGGGAAAAGAAGACATGCTTTATTTTGACATAATAAAAACACAGTACTAATGAAAGGAATGAGGCACATCCCCCATATATCTCCCAACTTCCTGAGTCCAGCACAAACACATTCCTTTCAAACTTCAGAAAAACATCACCTGGGAGATCTCCGATAAGGAATGCTAAATGTATAATGTTAACCAATTGTAATGCTGTAACCGAG
>NW_012104153.1:2986-3947 GCF_000951045.1 Mandrillus leucophaeus | reverse complement strand
CTGCAAGCTCTGCCTCCTGGGTTCACGCCATTCTCCTGCCTCAGCCTCCCGAGTAGCTGGGACTACAGGCGCCCGCCACCTCGCCCGGCTAATTGTTTCTATTTTTAGTAGAGACGGAGTTTCACCATGTTAGCCAGGATGGTCTCCATCTTCTGACCTTGTGATCTGCCCTCCTCGGCCTCCCAAAGTGCTGGGATTACAGGCATGAGCCACCATGCCTGGCCTCTGTTTATTTCTTAAAACTGCATGTGAGCCTTCAGTTATTTCAAATTAAAAGTGTAATTTAAAAAAAAATTACTTCCTCTCCATTTAAACATACACATTTTGTTCCACATTTTAATACCCTCAAAATCAAGATGCATCTCGAAAGTGCTGTTGGAGCATTATCATTGCCTATACATGCACAGTCATTAAAATCATCCGCTTCAAAACTCACAGAATGGAGGCGGTGGCTAGGAAGAAAATCCCCTAGGATGTGAGGAATGGGGGTGTGGAATCCCATGCGCTTAGCTACATTCCTGAAGTGGGAGCTCACTCAGTGAGCCTGACATTATTGCAAAGCTGGCTAGAAAGTCAAGCCCCACCCTCACTTAATTCCTTTACATATTCTTTCTTTTCCCTTTTTTTTTTTTTTTTTTTGGAGATGGAGTCTTGCTCTGTCACCCACGCTAGAGTACAGTCGTGTGACCTCGGCTCACTGCAATCTCCGCCTACCGGGTTCCAGTGATTCTCCTGCCTCAGCCTCCCAAGTAGCTGGGAATACAGGCGCCCACCACCATGCCTGGCTAATTTTTGTATATTCAATAGACAAGGAGTTTCGCCTTGTTGGCCAGGCTGTTCTCGAACTCCTGACCTCAGGGGAACCACCTGCCTCAGCCTCCCAAGGTGCTGGGATTACAAGCATGAGCCACCACGCCCAGCCTCTTCCTTTTCCTAATAAACTTTCAGTTTTGAAATAATT
>NW_012104153.1:0-1157 GCF_000951045.1 Mandrillus leucophaeus | reverse complement strand
TTTGGGTTTTTGTTTGTTTTTGTTTTTTTAGTAGAGACAGGATTTCGCCATGTTGGCCAAGCTGGTCTCAAACTCCTGACCTCATGTGAACAGCCTACCTTGGTCTCCCAAAGTGCTGATTTAAATATATATACATTTGTGTTTGTTTTGTTGTTGTTTTGTTTTGTTTTTGAGATGGAGTCTATTGGCCAGGCTGGAGTGCAGTGGTGTGATTTCAGCTCACTGCAACCTCCGCCTCCCGGGTTCAAGTGATTCTCTTGCCTCAGCCTCCCAAGTAGCTGGGACTACAGGCGCATGCCACCACACCCAGCCAATTTTTTGTATTTTTAATAGAGACGGGGTTTCACGCTGTTAGCCAGAATGGTCTGGATCTCCTGACCTCGTGATCCGCCCACCTCGGCCTCACAAAGTGCTGAGACTACAAATGTGAGCCACTGCGCCTGGCATAAAATAGATTTTTAATTGTTTTAACACACCACCAACCTTGTCACATAATATTGTCATTTACCTAAAGCTGAAAAATTAATGGATACTGATTAGGTTTACAAAATTAGGCCCAGCTATCCATTGAACGCTCAGAATATGGCAATAAAAGAGAACGGGGGCGGCGTTCGTGGCTCAGGCCTGTGACCCTGTGCTTTGGAAGGCTGAAGCCGGAGGATCGCTTGAACCCAGAAGTTCGAGCCCAGCCTGGACAACATAGCGAGATCCCATCTCGACAAAAAAAAATTAAATGAAAATATTAGCCGCGCTCAGTGGCGCCCGTCTGTAGTCCCAGCTACTGAGGAGGCTGAGGTGGGAGGATCTCTTGAGCCCAGGAGTTCAAGGCTGCAGTAAGCTATGATCGCGCCACTCCACTCCAGCCTAGGCAACAGACCAAGACCATGTCTCTAAAAAAGAAAAAAAAAAAATCAAGGAGAGAGAATAGGTCACCCAAACGTGTGCAAAACCCTCAAAAAGGGGTTGGGTTTCCATCACCCTGTCTGAAGAACTGAAGACCGGAAGTGGGCGCCAATTACGGAAGTGTGGCAGCAGACAGGATGCGAAGGGCACTCCCTCCCCTGGCTCTCTGTCCCGCCCACTATCCGGAAGTGTGGCCCAGCTCCAGAACTAAGAGCGCATGCTCACCTTGTAGCTCAGCCAATCAAAGAGAAGTG
>NW_012104152.1:5030-6062 GCF_000951045.1 Mandrillus leucophaeus | reverse complement strand
GAGGTTGCAGTGAGCAGTGATCGCGCCACTGCACTCCAGCCTGGGTGACAGAGTGAGACTCCATCTCAAAAAAAAAAAAAAAAAAAAAAAGAGCTTCTGAGGTACAGAAAAATCCTGGGAAAGGGCTGGGGACAGGTAGTGGCTTGCACCTGTAATCCTGGCACTTTGGGAGGCCAAGGCAGGCAGGAGCACTTGAGGCCAGGAGTTTGAGACCAGCCTGGTCAATATGGCGAAACTCTGTCTCTACTAAAAATACAAAAATTACTGGGCGCGGTGGCTCACGCCTGTAATCCCAGCACTTCGGGAGGCCAAGGTGGGTGGATCACGAGACCAGGAAATCGAGACCATCCTGGCTAACACAGTGAAACCCCATCTCTACTAAAAATACAAAAAACTAGCTGGGCGTGGTAGCAGGTGCCTGTAGTCCCAGCTACTCGGGAGGCTGAAGGAAGGAAGGAAGAAAGGAGGGAGGGAGGAAGGGAGGGAGGGATTACAGGTGGATTACACCATGCCTGGCCTGACTTCGTTTTTATTAAAGATTGTTTTGCCTTTTTTCTTTTTTGAGACGGAGTTTCGCTCTTGTTGCCCAGGTTGGAGTGCAATGGCGCCATCTTGGCTCACCACAACCTCCACCTCCTGGCTTCATGCCATTCTCCTGCCTCGGCCTCCTGAGTAGATGGGATTACAGGTGCCTGCCACCACGCTTGACTAATTTTGTATTTTTAGTAGGACGGGGTTTCTCCATGTTGGTCAGACTGGTCTCGAACTCCCGACCTCAGGTGATCTGCCTGCCTTGGCCTCCCAAAGTGCTGGGATTACAGGTGTGAACCTCTGCGCCCGGCCTCCATATACAGTCCTTACTATGTTGAGGTAGTCTTCTGAGTGTGCACCTGTAGTCTCAGCTAGTCAGGAGGCTGAGGTGGGAGGATTGCGTGAGCCCAGGAGTTTGAGGCTCTGGCAAGCCATGATCATGCTATTGCACTCCAGCCTGGGTGAGAGTGAGACTCTGTCAAAAAAAAAAAAAAAAGGCCA
>NW_012104152.1:0-711 GCF_000951045.1 Mandrillus leucophaeus | reverse complement strand
AGGATTAGTGTTAATTCTTTAAATGTTTGGTAGAATTCACCATCTGGTCGTGGGCTTTTCTTTGTTGGAAGGCTTTTTTTTTTTTTTTTTTTTTTTAAACGGCGTTTTACTCTTGTTGCCCAGGCTGGAGTGCAGTAGTGCGATCTTGGCTCTTTGCAACCTCTGCCTCAGGTGTTCAAGTGATTCTCCTGCCTCAGCCTCAGTGCTGTTTTTGCCGCAGCTCATAAACTTTGGCGTGTTGTCTTTTCTCCCTTTTCCTCCCCTCCTCTCCTCTCCCTTCCCTTTACTTTCCCTTTTCTCTGTCTCTTTCTCTTTTTCTCTCTTTCTCTGTCTCTTTCTCTTTTTCTCTCTTTCTCTGCCTCCCTCTTTCTCTCTTTCCCTCCCTCCCTCCCTTCCTTCCTTCCTTCCTTCCTTCCTTCCTTTTTTTTTTTTTGAGACAGAGTCTTGCTCTGTCACCTAGCCTAGAGTGCAGTGGTGCAGTCATGGCTCACTGCAGCTTTGTCCTCCTGGGCTCAAGCAATCCTCTCACTTCAGCCTCCAGAGTAGCTAGGACCATAGGTGTGCACCATAATGCCTGGCTAATTTAAAAATATATATATGGGGCCAGGCGTGGTGTCTCAAGCCTGTAATCCCAGTACTTTGGGAGGCCGAGACAGGCGGATCACGAGGTCAGGAGATCGAGACCATCCTGGCTAACACGGTGAAACCCCG
>NW_012104151.1:816-1498 GCF_000951045.1 Mandrillus leucophaeus | reverse complement strand
GCTGTAACTCTGTGAGATGATTTCACAGAACACAAAGAAGTTTCTCAGAAAGCTTCTTTCTCTTTGTTATCGGAGGACATTTCCTTTGGCCCTGTGGTCTTCAAAGGGATCCGAAATATCTGTTCTCAGATTCCACAGAAATGAGGCTAGCAAATAGAGCTACGATAAACAGATGTAACTCTGTGAGTGGAAGTCACACATCACAAAGCAGTTCCTCAGTAAGCTTCTTTCCAGTTTTTCTCTGAAGATATTTCCTTTTCCACCATAGCCCTCTCTGGGTTTCCAAATATCGCTTTGGGAATTACACAAGAACAGGCTTACCGAGCGGCTTCTTGAGGGGAAAGCTGTAATTCTGTGTGATGATTTCACAGAACACAGAGAGGTTTCTCAGAAAGTTTCTTTCTCTCTTTTATCGATGGATGTTTCCTAAGTCACACATCACAAAGCAGTTTCCCAGAAAGCTTCTTTCCAGTTTTTCACTGAGGATATTTCCTTTTTCACTGTAGCCCACTATGGGCTTCCAAATATCACTTTGCGAATTCCAGAACAGGCTTAGCGAGCGGATTCTTGAGGGGAAAGCTGTAACTCTGTAAGACAAATTCAAAGAACACTAAGCAGTTTCTCAGAAAGCTTCTTTTGAGATTTCATCAGAGGATATTTCCATTTTCACCATAGCCCTCTA
>NW_012104151.1:0-554 GCF_000951045.1 Mandrillus leucophaeus | reverse complement strand
AGATGATTTCACAGAACACAAAGAAGTTTCTCAGAAAGCTTCTTTCTCTTTGTTATCTGAGAATATTTCCTTTGGCCCTGTGGTCTTCAAAGGGATCAGAAATATCTGTTCTCAGATTCCACAGGAATAAGGCTAGCAAAGAGAGCTACGAAATACAGATGTAACTCTGTGAGTGGAAGTCACACATCACAAAGCAGTTTCTCAGAAAGCTTCTCTCCAGTTTTTCTCTGAGAATAATTCCTTTTTCACCATAGCCCTCTATGGGCTCCCCAATATCTCTTTGAGAATTCCACAAGAACAGGCTTAGAGAGCGGCTTCTTGAGGGGAAAACTGTAACTCTGTGTGATGATTTCACAGAACACAGAGAGGTTTGTCAGAAAGCTTCTTTCTCTCTGTTATCGAAGGATGTTTCCTTTGGCCCTATAGTTTTCAAAGGGATCCGAAATATCTGTTCTCAGATTCCACAGAAATAAGGGTAGCAAACAGATCCACGAAACACAGATGTAACTTTGTGAGTGGAAGACACACATCACAAAGCAGTTTCTCAGAAAGCT
>NW_012104150.1:3548-4522 GCF_000951045.1 Mandrillus leucophaeus | reverse complement strand
AAGTTATCCAGAAGACCTAGTGAGATCATTGATAAAGGTGGCAACACTAAACAACAGATTTTTCAAGGTAGATGAAACAGCCTTGTACTGGAAGACACCATCGAGAAGTCTCATAGCCAAAGAGAAGTCAGTGCCTGGCTTCAAAGGACAGATTGATTATCTTATTAGGTGCTAATACAACTGGTGAATTTCAGTTAAGCCATTACTCATTTACTACTCCAAAAATCCTTGGGCCCTCGAGAATTATACGAAACTTACTCTTCCAGTGCTCTGTAAATGGAACAACAAAGCCTGGATGACAGCACATCTGTTTACAGCATGGTTTACTGAATTTTTTTTTTTAATTGAGACGGAGTCTCACTCTGTCACCCAGGCTGGAGTGCCAGTGGCATGATCTCGGCTCACTGCAACCTTTGCCTCCTGGGCTCAAGCAGTTCTCCTGCCTCGGCCTTCTGAGTAGCTGGGACTATAGGCATCTGCCACCAAGCCCAGGTAAGTTTTGTATTTTTAGTAGTGACGGGGTTTCACTGTGTTGGCCAGGCTGGTCTCCAACTCCTGACCTCAGGTGATCTGCCTTCCTCGGCCTCCCAAAGTGCTGGGATTACAGGCGTGAGCCACCATGCCTGGCCAGTTTACTGAATTTTTTATGCCCACTGTTGAGACCTACTGCACAGAAAAAAAAAAAAAAAAAATTCCTTTCCAGATATTAGTGCTCATTGACAATTTACCTTGTCATCCAAAAACTTTTCATGAGATGGTCAAAGAGATTAATGTTGTTTTCATGCCTGCTAATGCAGCATCCATTCTGCAGTCCATGGAGAAGAAGTAAGTTCCACATTGAAGACTTATTTAAGAAACATTGACCGGGCACGGTGGCTGACGCCTGTAATCCCAGCACTTTGGGAGGACAGGGCAGGCGGATCACAAGGTCGGGAGATTGAGATCATCCTGGCGAACACGGTGAAACCCCGTCT
>NW_012104150.1:0-363 GCF_000951045.1 Mandrillus leucophaeus | reverse complement strand
CCTTCAGAGTGGTCTGTGGTTATTCAACCAAGGAATTATTTTTGTTTGTTTGCCTATTATGATGAAAGAAACAATACATTGCTTTTCTTTTTTCTAGAACAGTAACCTTCAAATTTAAAATCAAACGGCATTTCTTGTTAAGGGAGAAAAAGTGTTTAACACTGTGAAAGAAGTAATAGCTAAGCAATTAGTATCAATTAAACCATAGTGAACCCATCATTTAAGAATGAAAGATTTAAAAATATTCAGGTATTTTGACCTGTTCTGCTTCAAATAGAGTATAAATATCACAATCCCCTTTTGCTTCTTCATACCAGTCCCTTCCCCACCCCCTAAATATGATTTAAAATCTTGATATATAGA
>NW_012104149.1:4877-6134 GCF_000951045.1 Mandrillus leucophaeus | reverse complement strand
ATTTTAAAAGGTACAATAAATATTTTAGTAAGCCCTGCAAGACATTTTCAAATAAACTCCAACTTATGCTACTGTGCTGTACAAATATTAGAATTTTCTATATATGTTATGGCATTAAAGGATTGGAAGCATTTATATAAATTGACATATATGGATTTCCGTACCTAACAAAAAAAGAATGTATGTTCTGTTTAAGTGCACATTGTACATTTGCAGAAACTGACCACATTTTAGGCCACAAAGCACATCTCAACATATAGCAAAGAACTGATATCATATATACCAAGTCATCAACCATAATGCTATTAAGTTATAAATTAATAATCTTCTAAAAAGCAAAAACAACTCCATAAATTTGGGGATTTAAAAACATGCTTTTTCTCTAGGCAAGATCTTATTCAACTTTGTTTCAAGCTATTAGCCAAATAAAAAGACTGAATACATTTACGGCAATAAGTTTTTGAAAATGCTTTTAGGTAAATCATTAATCAAACAGGAAATAAATGATAACAGACATTAAAAAATATTTAGTACTGAGTTATAACTAAAACTATTTGTAAAAATGTGTGAGGTGCAGCTATCATTACAGTTAAAGGAAAATTCATCGTCTTAAATACATGCATTTGACATAAATGAGTTGAAAATTAATGAACCAAACATACAACCCAAGAAATCAGAAGGAAAAAAAACCTATCTACGATAGGCAAGTTGAATAGAGGGAAGAAAATGATAAAGATATGACTGAAAATTAATAAACTAAAGACAATGAAACAATAGAAAGTATCACAATCCTAAATTTGTTTTGTGGAAAATTGACAAACTTTTAGCAAGATTTTTAATGAAGAGTAAGAATAAAAGGCTCTGTGAACAGCTACTCAGGAGGCTGAGGCAAGAGAATCACTTGAACCCAGGAGGTGGAGTTTGCAGTGAGCTGAGATCACATCACTGCTCTCCAGCATGGGCGACAGAGTGGGACTCAGACAAAAAAAAAAAAAAAAAAGGTGCTGTGAACAAAAGAAGACATAGTTACAAATATGGTGGATATTTAACATTCATGAAATAACGCTTTGAACAACTATATTATAAATTAATTAGAAAATACGTAAAACAGGCAATTTCTTCAAAACAAATGTAGAAGCAAAACTAACTCAAAAAAGAAACAGAAAATCTGAATAAACTATTGAACAACCGAAGAAACTGAATCAGTAATTAAAATCTACCCATTAAAAACACCAGCCCAAAAGTTTTTTAGGATTG
>NW_012104149.1:0-377 GCF_000951045.1 Mandrillus leucophaeus | reverse complement strand
TCCTAGAAAAAAGCATGGGGGTATTCCTTTTCAACCTAGGTATGAGAAAGGCTTTCTAACTATAATTCAAAATCCAGAAGCAATAAAATTTTAAAAAATAAAAATTTGACTACAAAAAATGTTCTTAAGATTACATATCAAGAATAAATAGAGTCAAATGACAACAGACAAACTGGGAGAAAATATATCAGTGTTACGGGACAAAGGACAAAAACCTCATAGCAAGACGGCAAAATACATGAACAGAAATTTTTTTCAAAGGTTAAAACGTCCAAATTCACTCATAGTTACAGAAATAAAATCAAAACAATACTGTGATACCATGTTGTACTTCTTATATCAGAAAAAATAAAAAAGCGTGAGGACGTATTCTGTCG
>NW_012104148.1:4472-4851 GCF_000951045.1 Mandrillus leucophaeus | reverse complement strand
AAAGTTGAACAAACTGAAAAATCAACAACTCTTTTCCTGTTGGAGAGGTAGGGTCACAAGGCAAACAATTGCTTCCAAAATTGAAGAAACCAACAGGCAAATGTCATTTTGTGTTCTATTTCTTCCTTTGTCAGTTTGATAAAGAACTTTTACAGTTTTATGAATTATTTTTAAAGAAAATTATCTATTAGACTGAATGATTTTATAACTGGGCAATAAGTTTATCTTGAACTCTAGTTATATTTCTACTCACCATGGTTTTACAGTAATGGCATCTTTCCTTCCTTAATTTCTATTTATGCTTTTTCTTTTTTTTTCTTGATTAATGACTTATAAAGCTTATTTTTTTCATTTGTTTCCATGAAACATCTTTTACCTT
>NW_012104148.1:0-957 GCF_000951045.1 Mandrillus leucophaeus | reverse complement strand
GTGCTTAATCCCTGCATTCATTTTTTGAATTTCAATGATTATATGTTTTATAGGTACAGATTATATGTTTTTTTAATGTCTGGTACTTTATATAGTATTTTACTTTGTCATGTTTTATATATTACTTACATTTAAAAATTATTTGGTATATTTATCTTTTTCATCTATAGCCAATGTTTTTATTTTCTTGACTTTGACATTTATAATTCAGCTATTTCATGTTTACTCTGACTCCCTTTCATAGTGGTATGTTTTCTTGTTCATTTTGTAATTCAGAACTGTGATCTTATATTTTGTTGCTTTAATCTGTGGAAATCCTGTGAGGTCCAGTATAGATGTTTGCTTGCTTCTACCAGGTGATCTAGGGATCAACTGGTTTCTTACTACATTTTTATGTTAATTTTCTAGCTTTTTATTTGATTGATGACATGGGTGATATAATTTGTAATCCAAAACTCATTTGATGATAGGCTCTGTGATTTTGAACTCTTACTAAGACTTTTTTTTTTTTTTTTTTCTCACTAAGATCTCAGGTCAAGATAGACTTGCTTTAATTCCACTTCCCTTTTCTTTGTAAGCAAGTTTAATTTCTATTCCCTCTTTCACTGACCCAGTAGCTGTTGAGGAGCTTAGCTTTGGTTCAAGTGGTTCCAAAGCATTGTCTTCCATACCTGCATGGCCGTTACATTTTTCACACAGTCCCCAAGAGGCAGTTAAAATATTGTCAAGGATTCACCTCTATAATCTTAGCAGCTTTTTTATTTTTGATCTCTGGAATTTCACTTCTTTAGATATCCTACCATCTAAAATAGTGTTTGCCGTATATTTTTAATAGTTTCCGAAGTGTTTGGATACATTCTTAGCTGATACCTGGATCTCTCCTAATGAATTCACTTGCCTGCCAGCTCGCTGTAGCACAAATTTTTATTCATTTTAACATATCTTGATTTAGAGTCA
>NW_012104147.1:1394-2142 GCF_000951045.1 Mandrillus leucophaeus | reverse complement strand
GAGAGAGGATGGCCTGGGACAGGCAAGGAAACCCAGAAACTTGGAGTTCTTTCAGGCAACTGTCAAACTCCTTTAGCTCCCAGGATGCTGCTCTCAAGGTGTTGCCAGGGTAGGACCAAGTGCCCAAAGACCCTGGCCACATCTTTGAGGTTGGTAAAACCTGGCCTGGAACTCCTGGTGCCACGCTGGCATGTAAACAGGTATCTACCAGCCTCACCATTGTCTCAAGACCAATATATGCTGGACAATCTTGGCCCTAGATGGAACTCCATAACAAACGCATGAGGGGAAGTGCATTATAAAGCATTTCCATTTGTGTACAAACAATACTTTATTTTTATTTATTTATTTATTTATTTTTAGTACTCAGTTTGTTATTTATTACCAAGTTCTCGGGAAAAAAATGTTCAACAGAGAGAAGAGCTTTCTCCTTTGTTTAAATTCTCAGAGTACATTGCAACTCCCTTGTCATACTGTACCTATCACCCAGCAATACAGTTATGTATGTTTGTGTTTTACTGTCCTTTTATTATTCTCTTCCTTTCTCTCTCCTACTGCCTAGATCATAGCAGGCTTTCACATCAGTTCCCTTACTGTTTTGAAGGAGCGCCTTCACAAGGCTGAATTTATTAACCAAAAAGTGTTTCTAATTATGTTTTTTTAAATTTATTTATTATTATTATACTTTAAGTTGTAGGGTACATGTGCATAACGTGCAGGTTTGTTACATATGTATACTTGTGCCATG
>NW_012104147.1:0-1344 GCF_000951045.1 Mandrillus leucophaeus | reverse complement strand
GTGCAGGTCAACAAGGAAAGAACAGACTATTCAACAAATCTCACTGCAACAACTATTTAACCATACAAACCAAATAAATTGGAATTCTACTTCACAGTAAACATAAAATCAATTCTAGGTGACTTAATAACTTAAATATGTAGGGTAAAATTTAAAACTTTAGACGAAAATGTGAGGGAATATCTTTGACTTTAAGATAGGAAATACTTTTGTTTAAAAACACAATATAAAAAATAAAACTCATAAAGAAAAGATTGTTAACTTTGACTACATTGAAATCAAGAATGTGGGTTCATCAAAATACACTATAAAAAAAATAGAAAAGGCTAGGAACATTCTGGGAGAAAATATTTGCAACACATATAATCAACCACAGGTTTTCAGGACAAAATTTCTGCAAATCAGTAAGAAAAAGGCAAACAGCTTAACAACAACAACAACAAAAAGTAAAAAAAAAAAAATCATGAATAATCATTTTACAGAAGAGAAAATACAAATTTCTAATAAACCTCACCAGTAACCAGAAAAAATGGGTGAGTGAATGGGGTGACCAACTCAAAGCCTATATAATATAAACAAAATTAATAGAAGCTCTTGCGGCAACTGAGGGAAGAAAGCAGAAGAGCAGAAGCTAAGACCTGAGGTCTGCAACCAGGACTCTGTTTCTCTTATCTTCTGAATGCACTCAATCAAATAGAATTAGGGTCATCTAATCCAACATAAGCCTAATTAGGCTGGGCGCGGTGGCTCATGCTTATAATCCCAGCACTTTGGGAGGCTGAGGCAAGTGGATCGCCTGAGGTCGGGAGTTCAAGACCAGCCTGGCCAACATGGTGAAACCCCGTCTCTACTAAAAATACAAAAATTAGCAGGGCATGGTGGCAGGTGCCTGTAATCCCAGCTACTCAGGTGGCTGAGGCAGGAGAATCGGTTGAACTCGGGAGATGGAAGTTGAAGTGAGCCAAGATCGCGTCATTGCACTGCAGCCTGGGAGACAAGAGTGAGGTTTTGTCAAAAAAAAAAAAAAAAAAAGCCTAATTAAATCCTTCTTTATTAAATGAAAAGAGGAATGTGAGTACGTGAATTCTGCATTCTGCACAACCTCTCCGCTGACCCCACCCTCACCAGTCTGCGTGGAGAATCCCCTCTTCTTTCTTGACTCCCTCCTGTCTTTTCCCTGACTCCTGCTCCCCAATCTATGCCAATTCAGTCCTTTGAATGCTCTTGGATTGTAGGCACTGTTTACTGTTTTGCAAGCTTGATCCCCTCTAGGTCCTTCTAGGCCGTAAGCTTGATGAAGGGAAATGTGTCTTAGTCATCAGTTAATCCTGCACCTCTTACAGT
>NW_012104146.1:3399-4550 GCF_000951045.1 Mandrillus leucophaeus | reverse complement strand
TTCCTCCCTGTTCAAATTATTGTGTGTTTTTTTTTCTTTGCTGATGGGACCCAGACTGATAATGATCCCGTTTCTTATCTGTCCTGGGAGTCCCCTGAAAGAAGATTTGGATTTGGGGCAACAAGGAGGACAGATGTTCACATACACAGGACTTTGCCTTTCCCTGGGTCAGCAAGGCACCTAATGGAGAACAGGTGTCCCTGGCCCAATAACAGGCATGCAGGCTGTTACTATGTTAATTCATGTTGGGTTTGTGTGTGTGTGTGTGTGTTTGAGATGGAGTCTCGCTCTATCTCCAGGCTGGAATACAGTGGCATGATTTTGGCTTACTTCAACCTCCGACTTCCTGGTTCAAGTGATTCTCCTGCCTCAGCCTCCTGAGTAGCTGGGACTACAGGTGCGTGCCACCATGCCCGCTAATTTTTGTATTTTTAGTAGAGACGGGGTTTCACCATGCTGGCCAGGATGGTCTCGATCTCCTGATCTTGTGACCCGCCCGCCTCGGCCTCTCAAAGTGCTTGGAATTACAGGCGTGAGCCACCATGCCCGGCTATGTTGATCTTAACTAATCGCCATTGTGCCTCAATTTTTAGTTAATGATAGCAGAAAAAAGATGGGCCAATTCAACAAATATTTGTTGAGAAAGTACCACGGGCAAGGCTCCTCTGTGAGGGCAGGTCATTTCTGTCACTTGTTCATTCTGTGACCTTGACCTGGTCATCTTGCCCTCTGAGTTTTGCCTTCATCCATAAAATGAGGCTAGTATCACATGTATTATCTATTGCTGCATAAAAGTTACCTCAAAGTGTAGTAGCTTAAACCAACAAATATTTATTATCTCTCTGGTTTCTGCAAGTCAAGAATATCGGAGTGCTTTAGCTGGGAGGTTTCCGCTCAGGGTCTTATTTTTGTTTCGTTTTGTTTTCTTTGAGATGGAGTTTCCGTCTTACTGCTCAGGCTGGAGTGCAGTGGTGCAAACTTGGCTCACTGCAACCTCCGCCTCCCGAGTCCAAGTGATTTTCCCACCTCAGCCTCCCGAGTAGCTGGGATTACAGGCGTGTGCCACCACGCCAGCTAATTTTTTGTATTTTTAGTAGAGACAGGGTTTCACAATGTTGGCCAGGCTGGTCTCAAACTCCTGACCTCAGGTG
>NW_012104146.1:0-849 GCF_000951045.1 Mandrillus leucophaeus | reverse complement strand
AAAAAAAAAAAAAATCTAAATAAGATTAAGATTTCTGGATTGTACCAATGCAAATTTCCTGGTTTTGAAAATATACTATAGTTATGTCAGATGTTCCCATTGGAGGAAATTGGGTAAAGGTTACCAACCTCTCAGTATTATTTTTAGAACTTCCTGCGAATCTGTGATAATTTCATTCCATGTTCGCATTGAATGACAGCTCAAGCTCAGCTGACCTGAACCGGTTTCTCCTGCAGTGCCTGTCGACCTGCAGGCAGGGCATCCTGATCACAACCACCTGTGGTCCACGGCACCCTCTGCAGCTCTCCCACCACTGGAAGCCTCCCACACCCTAGAGGGAGGCCAGCTTGAGGAAGCCCTGATTTCATAGGCTCATCTTGCGGCCTCATCTCCTCCCCATCCCTTTATGAGCTGACAGTTTCAGGGGTTTTTTTGTTTGGTTGGTTTTTGGTTTGGTTTGATTTTGTTTTGCACTGTGTCACAGAGGCTGGAGTGCAGTGGTGCTATCACAGCTCACTGTAGCCTTTACCTCCAGGCTCAAGCAATCCCTCCTGCCTCAGCCTCCTGAGTAGCTGGGACCACAGACATGTGCCAGGATGCCTGACTAAAAAAATTTTTTTTTTCAGACGGAGTTTCACTCCTTGCCAAGGCTGGAGCACAATGGCGTGATCTTGGCTAACTGCAACCTCCGCCTCCTGGGTTCAAGTGATTCTCCTGCCCCAGCCTCCCAAGACGCTGGGATTACAGGCACCTGCCACCACACCCAGCTAATTTTTGTTATTTTTAGTAGAGACGGAGTTTTGCCATGTTGGCCAGGCTGGTCTCGAACTCGTGACCTCAGGTGATCCA
>NW_012104145.1:2647-3315 GCF_000951045.1 Mandrillus leucophaeus | reverse complement strand
AAAAATTAGCCGGGCGTGGTGGCATGTGCCTGTAGTCCCAGCTACATAGGAGGCTAAGGCAGGAGAATTGCTTGAACCCAGGAGATGGAGATTGCGGTGAGCCGAGATCGCGCCACTGCACTCCAGCCTGGGCAACAGAGCGAGACTCTGTCTCAAAAAAGAAAAAGGCAGCGTAGGACTGGAGCTATCTCAAGCAGGATATCTCACACCTATAGTCTCAGCTGCTCGGGAGGTTGAGGCAGGAGGATCGCTTGAGCCCAGGAGTTGGAGGCTGCAGTGAGCCATGATCATGCCACAAACTCTAGCCGGGGTGATAGAGCGAGATCTCTGACTAAAAAAATAAATGGGTGCAGTGGCTCACATATATAATCCTAACACTTTGGGAGGCCAAGGAGGGAGGATTGCTTGAGCTTAGGAGTTTGAGACCAGCTGGGCAGTATAGTGAGACCACATCTCTACAAAATGATAATAAATTAATTAAATAAATAAAAATTTAAAAAGGAGTTGGGCATGGTGACTCACACCTGTAATCTTAGCACTTTGGGAGGCCAAAGTGGGAAGATGGCTTGAGCCCGAGAGTTTGAGACCAGCCTGGACAACCTAGTAAGACCCCATCTGTACAAAACATTTTACAAAATTAGCCTGCCATGGTAGCATGCACCTGTAGT
>NW_012104145.1:0-332 GCF_000951045.1 Mandrillus leucophaeus | reverse complement strand
TTTCTCCCTCCCCCTCCCCTCATCTTTCTCCTTCCTCCTCCTCTCCTCTTTCTCCTCCTCTATTCTCCCTCCTCTCCCTTCTCCCCCTTCACCTCTTCCTCCTCTTTTCTCCCTCCACTTCCCTTCCTCCTTTCTCCCTCCTCCTCCTTTCTCCCTCCTCTCCCTCCTCCCCCTTTATCTCTTTCTCCTCCTCCTCTCCAATCTCCTCTTCCTTTCTCTAAATTTATATATATATAATATATATAACATATATACAATATATACATATGTATTTATATATGTATATGTACATATGTGTGTATGTATATATATATAAAACGTTTTCAGGCCAG
>NW_012104144.1:5303-6632 GCF_000951045.1 Mandrillus leucophaeus | reverse complement strand
TATTTTGAGATGGAGTCTCGCTGTGTTGCTCAGGCTGGAGTGCAGTGGCGTCATCTCACTCACTGCAACCCCCGCCTCCCAGGATCAAGCAATTATCTGCCTCAGTCTCCTGAGTAGCTGGGATTACAGGCACCTGCCACCATGCCTGGCTAATTTTTTGGAGAGACAGGGTTTCACCATCTTGGCCAGGCTGGTCTTGAACTCCTGACCCCATGATCCACCCGCCTCAGCCTCCCAAAGTGCTGGGATTACAGGCATGAGCCACCATGCTTGGCCTATTTATATATATATTTTTTGAGATGGAGTCTCCCTCTGTCACCCAGGCTGGAGTGCAGTGGCGCGATCTCCACTCACTGCAACTTCCGCCTCCCAGGTTCAAGTGATTCTCCTGGCTCAGCCTGCTAAACAGCTGGGATTACAGGTGACAGGCACCACGCCTGGCTAATTTATATGTATGTATGTATGTATGTGTGTATGTATGTATTGAGACGAAGTCTAGCTCTGTCGTCAAGGCTGGAGTGCAGTTGCGCGATCTCGGCTCACTGCAAGCTCCGCCTCCCGGGTTCACGCCATTCTCCTGTCTCAGCCTCCTGAGTAGCTGGGACTGCAGGCGCTCGCCACCAGGCCCAGCTAATTTTTTGTATTTTTAGTAGAGACGGGGTTTTACTGTATTAGCCAGGATAGTCTCCATCTCCTGACCTTGTGATCTGCCTGCCTCAGCCTCCCAAAGTGCTGGGATTGCAGGCGTGAGCCACCGCGCCTGGCCAATTTTTGAATTTTTTAGCAGAGATGAGGTTTCACCATGTTGGCCAGGCTAGGCTGGTCTCGAACTCCTGATCTCAAGTGATCCGCCTATCTTGGCCTCCCCAAAGTGCTGAACCACCGCCCCCGGCCTAGGAAGGTGACTTTTTCTTTTTTGTTTTCTCTGTTGCCCAGGCTGGAGTGCAGTGGCGCAATCTCAGCTCACTGCAACCTCCACCTCCCGGGTTCAAGCGAGTTGCCTCAGCCTCTCAAGTAGCTGGGACTACAGGCAGGAGCTGCAATACCCAGCTAATTTTTTCGTATTTTCAATAGAGACAGGGTGTCACCATGTTGGCCAGGCTGGTCTCAAACTTCTGACCTCAAGTGATCCACCCGCCTCAGCCTCCTGAAGTGCTGGGATTACAGGCGTGAGCGACCGCACCTGGCCAGGCAGATGATTTTCTTTTCTTTTCTTTTTTTTTTTTTTTGAGAGGGAGTCTCGTGCTGTCGCCCAGGCTGGAGTGCAGTGGCCGGATCTCAGCTCACTGCAAGCTCCGCCTCCCGGGTTTGCGCCATTCTCCTGCCTCA
>NW_012104144.1:0-1073 GCF_000951045.1 Mandrillus leucophaeus | reverse complement strand
ACAAAGTGGCTACACCATTTTACATTCCCACCAGCAATGTATGAGGGGTCTAGTTTTTCTGCATCCTCCACAACACTTATTATTATCTGTACTTTCTATTATAGTGATCCTAGTGGGTGTAAAATATATCTCACTGTGCTTTTAATTTGCATTTCCCTAAGGCTAATGATGCTAAGCATCTTTTATGTGCTAATTAATTATTCCTATACCTTGTTTAATAATCTATTCAAATTATTTGCTATCTTAATATGAGATTGTTTGTCTTCTTCTTACCGAGTTTTAAGAGTTCTTATTCTAGGCCAGGCATGGTGACTCATGCCTGTGATCCTAGCACCTTGGGAGGCTGAAGCAAGAGGATTGCCTGAGCCCAGGAATTTCAAGACCAGCCTGGGCAACATAGTGAGATCCCATCTCTACTGAAAATAAAAAATTAGCCAGGCATGGTGGAACACAGTTGTGGTCCCAGCTACTCAGGAAGTTGAGGCAGGAGGATTGCTTGAGCCCAGGAGGTCAAAGCTGCAGTCAGTCATGAACACACCACTGCACTCCAGCCTAGGCAACAAAGCAAGACCCTCTCTCAAAAGAAAAAAAAAAAAAAAGAAAAAGAAATGAGCCAGGCACAGTGGCTCACACCTGTAATCCCAGACTTTTGGGAGGCAGGTGGATCACTTGAGGTCAGGAGTTCGAGACCAGCCTGGCCAACATGGTGAAACCTTATCTCTACTAAAAATACAAAAAATTAGCTGGGCATGGTGGTATGTGCCTGTAATCTCAGCTACTAGGGAGGTTAAGGCAGGAGAATTGCTTGAACCCGGGAGGCGGAGGTTGCAGTCAGCTGAGATTGTGCCACCACACTCTAGCCTGGGCAACAGAGTAAGACTCTATGTCAAAAAAAAGAATAGAAAATGAAAAGACAAGCCACAGACTTGGAGAAAATATTCACAAGTCATATATCTGATAAAGGTCTTATGTCCATAACTCTCTCTCTCTTTTTTTTTTTTTTTTTTTTTTTGAGAGAGAGTCTCACTCTATGACCTAGGCTGGAGTATAGCGGTGCAATTATGACTCACTGC
>NW_012104143.1:2008444-2008753 GCF_000951045.1 Mandrillus leucophaeus | reverse complement strand
GGGATGTGATGACTCTTGCCTGTAATCCCAGCATTTTGGGAGGCCAAGGTGGGAGGATCACTTGGGCTCAGGAGTTCAAGATCAGCCTGGACAACACAGTGAGACCTCGTCTCTATTAAAACTTGTAAAATTTTGTATTTTAAAAAAAGAACAAATAAATAAAACTATTAGTTTTGTTTTGTTTTGTTTTGTTTTGTTTTTTTTTAATCCCTGTACTCTGATTCAAAAACTTTCCACATAGGGTCTTGAGCAGTGAAAAGTTTGCAAAAAGAAAAATGAGTGATAAGAACCTAGTCCAACTGTTGTTAA
>NW_012104143.1:2002926-2004374 GCF_000951045.1 Mandrillus leucophaeus | reverse complement strand
CTCCCATAGTGCTGGGATTATAGGCCACAGTGCCCGGCCTACCCATATTTAAACTTTAGGAACCAATTTTTAAAAGTTTTGAAGGTCATAGTGGCCGATCTCTCCTGTGGGTTCAGGAACCAATGGTTTGCACTTTCTGGTATAGTTAATGTAATTCCAGAAATGACAAAAGAACGCCACCACTCCCAGGCCATAAGAGATGAACCTTGGGGGCAGAGTTAGCAGACAGCAAAGAAGTAAACCAGTGAAGAGACACAACACAGCAAGGACGGTGACGGCTGGCAGCATCCTGGTGCACTGGTGAAAGCACACATTCTGCAGTTATACAGTCCTGAGTTCAAATCCCAGCTTCACTTCTTATAAGTCTCATCATCTCTGAATTTCCAAAGCCTAGTTCAGAGTCCAGATACACATGGGGAGGGAGGGAGATGGATGGATGGCAGATGGGGGGGGTGGACGAATGAATGAATAAATGTATGGAGGATGAGTTCATGGATGAATGGATGGGTGGGTAGATGGATGGATGGATGGATGGGTGATGGATGGATGGATGGATGGATGGGTGATGGATGGATGGGGGATGGAAGGATGAGTCGAGTATAGATGGATGAATAGAGGATGGATGGATGGATGAATCATGAATGGATAGAGGATAGAGACTCTACATGCATCTCAATAAGTCCCATGAGCCTCGGTTTCCCTATCTGCAAAATGGAGATGGTAACAGTAGAATCTACTTCATGAAGTTTAGGTCCTGTAAGATGCTGAGCCAGGGCCTGGCCCAGTAGGCCAGTAGGTGGTAAAGAGCGGAAGCCACCTACATTAGGTTGAATGTTGGTCCTTCTAAAATATGTCCACCTGGAACTTGTGAATATGGCCTAATTTGGGGAGGGGGTAACACTTATTTTTTTTTCCTTTTTGTGGGGAATGGGGTCTCACTATATTACCCAGGCAGGTCTCGAATTCCTGGGCTCAAGCTCTCCTCCCGCCTCTGCCTCCCTGAGAGCTGGGAATACAGGCGTAAGCCACCGCGTCCAATCTGAATGTGGCCTAATTTGGAAAAAGAGGTCTTTGCAGATGGAATCAAGTAAAAGATCTCAAGATGAGGTCATCTCGGATTAACCTGGTGGGCCCTACATTTAATGTCTAGTGTCCTTATGATGGACAGAAGAGAAGATCCACAAAGTAGAATGCCACATGAAGGAGGAGGCAGAGACTGGAGTGAGACAAGTCAAGGAAAAGCCAGGAACAGCCCAAGCCACCAGAAGCCAGGGCAGAGGCCAGAAACAGATCTCCCTCAGGGCCTCCAGAAGGAAAACATCTTATCTCTTTAAAAAAAAAAATTTTTTTTTTAAATTTTTAGTAGACAAGGGGTCTTGCTATATTGCCCAGACTGGTCTTGAACTCCTGGCCTCAAATGATCCTCTCACCTCAGCCTCCCAAAGTGC
>NW_012104143.1:1999486-2000731 GCF_000951045.1 Mandrillus leucophaeus | reverse complement strand
AGCCAGGCATGGTGGCTCATGAGGATATCTTGAGCCCAGGAGTTCAAGGCTGTAGAACCCAATGTGGTGGGGAAAATCCTGGTCTCCCCTCGTCACTTGGAGCCTCAAGAAGCTCCAGCCTGAAGCCTGACCCACCCACTTCTCCACAGGCCCCTTAATGGAGGGTTTGGAAGTAGCTCTTGGTTTATAAATGGGGTTGGTGTGCATTTGGGACTAAGTTGGTTCCCATGAGAGTTGGTTATTTGCATGCCATCATCTGAATGCTTGCTCTGTGTACCATCTGCTCCATTATTTGCTTAACCATTTTTTTAAATTTACCTCCTTCTCTTTCCTTACATTTATTTTAATAGAAAACTTTATCTTAAGTGAAAAATAATTCTCACTTGCCATAAATAGATGGCAATTATAAATATAAATACAAGGAAAACAGTATTACCAAATTCTAGCTAGATGCTTGGGCCTGCTGAAGGTGCTGGGCCTGGGGTCTGGTCTCCGTGGTTAAAGGGGAAATTGGCAAGTGCCAATGTACACTGAGAACACTGGGGGCTGGGCATGATGGCTCACGCCTGTAATCCCAGCACTGTGGGAGGCCAAGGCGGGCTGATTGTTTGAGCCCAGGAGTTCTAGACTAGAGAATAATGGATAACATGGTGAAACCTTGTCTCTACTCACCCCTCCAAAAACCAAAACAAACCAAAACAAAAAAACCCCAGGTCAGGCACGGTGGCTCATGCCTGCTATCTCAGCACTTTGGGAGGCCAAGACGGGTGGATCATCTGAGGTCAGGAGTTTAAAACCAGCCTGGCCAACATGGTGAGGCCCAGTCTCCAATAAAAATACACAAAAAATTAGCAGGGCATGGTGGTAGGTGCCTGTAATCCCAGCTACTCGAGAGGCTGAGCCAGGAGAATTGCTTGAACCTGGGAGGCAGAGGTTGCAGTGAGCCGAGGTCGTGCCACTGCACTCCAGCCTGGGTGACAATAGCGAGCCTCCATCTCAAACAAAACAAACCAAAAACCCTAAAATCAAAAATTAGCCAGGCATGGTAGCACATGCCTGTAGTCTCCATGACTTGAGAGGCTGAGATGGGAGGACTGCTTGAGCCTGCAAGGCAGAGGGTGCAGGGAGCTGAGATTGCGCCACTGTACTCCAGCCTAGGTGACAGAGTGGCGTGATCTCAGCTCACTGCAGCTTTGACCTCCTGGGCTCAAGTGATCTTCCTGCCTCAGTCCCCCAAGCAGCTGG
>NW_012104143.1:1997357-1998721 GCF_000951045.1 Mandrillus leucophaeus | reverse complement strand
CCAAAACACAATTTAAATGATCTCATTGTTTTCTTTCACAAGAATAGACAATAATTTAATAAACTCTATATCAATCAACCTATTTTAGTTTGTTCCAGTTTTTTTTTTCTGTTTTCTTTATTTTTTTGTAGAGACAGAGTCTCACTATGTTGTCCAGGCTGGTCTCGAACTCCTGGGCTCAAGCAATCCTCCTGCCTCAGTGTCTCAAAATGCTGGGATTACAGGCATGAGCCACTGTGCCCAGCCTGTTCCGGCTTTTTATTATTTAAATAAAACTATACTGAACAGTCTAGTACATTAAGAAAAAAGGATTTAGTAAATGTCTGGCAGACAGCAAATACTTAACCATTGTTCATTGTTATTTAAAAGCAAGATCAGAAGCAAAACTGACCCATCCTAAATAAAATGAATCATTCTTGGAGAGCCTATGTCATTCAGACAAGGAAGCTATCAGCACTAGATTCTGATGTGGGACCCTGGCCGAGACCCACACACACCATCCATTTGTCAACTGACCCATCGAGTCTTATTTTTCTAGACCCCAAGTTATCTTCGGAGGAGCTGCCCCTCCCCAAATGTAGCATTTCAGCAACCTCAGTGCTATTCTGGGGCTCCAAACGGGCGTAGGCGTGGGAAGGAGGGGAAACTTTCCACAATTCTGTCCTGGTATTCCCAAAAGAGATTAACCTTGAACACTGAGGCATATCTAACCCAGAAGGAAAAGTGTTTCTGAAAACACAGTGTCCTGAACAAGTATTTCTTTCTGAGCTGTCCTGTTCTCAAGACCCAGTATGTTTCTTCGCCATTGGTTAGAAGATTTTGATCAATATCAATCAATCACCAGAGCAACCCCTCCAGGAAGAGCCTGAGTAAAACCACTGCCTCGATCACTCCCCCTCCCACATGTTCCTGATGAGGCCAACATCTCTATCTTCAGCTCCAAGAATCCATTCTTAGGGACCGTAATGAAACCACCCTGTGCTTTCCACAACCCTGCCTATGCTGCATAGCTCAGGAATGTGCATATCAACCAGTCAGAGTCAATGACACTCCGTTCAGGAAGTTAAGCCGGGAATCTACTCTGTTCTTTAGACATAAACTCAAAGAATTTAAGGGCTGGAACCCAGCCATGTCGTTGTCAACAAACTGCACCCTATAGAGAGACAATGTAGTCAAGAGAGAGATAGAAGACAAATTAGGTTCCAGAAACATCTTTTGAGCACCTAGATCTCACTATACCTGAAGCTTGAATTCCTGAACTTTTTTTTTTTTTTTTCAGACGGAGTCTAGCTCCATCTTCCAAGCTGGAGTGGAGTGGCATGATCTTGGGTCACTGCAACCTCTGCCTTCTGGGTTCAAGCAAT
>NW_012104143.1:1994724-1996156 GCF_000951045.1 Mandrillus leucophaeus | reverse complement strand
AAGGTGTAGTTGTTGAAGCCCTCCAAAAGCAAGTCACCTAGAAGGAGAGGAAGAGGGCTCAGGGTCAACAAGACACGCTTCTAATTTCAACATGAGATGGAGATCTGGTCAAGGGTCTGGGCCATCATAATTCCTTTCCCTTTCTCAAGGCTTGGACCGTTTAAAACCCTCATGCATCGTCATGTAGACAACCATACCAACCACTGCCAGCCTTGCACAGTGGTGCAGGTTGTGCACTGCTCCAGTGACTGCAGCTGATATCCAGCCTTGGTTCTGCTTGCTAAGCCAGAATCCCTGGCACGAAGTTGCATCTACCTGGAGGAAGGGATGCCTTTACCTCAATTGTCCAGAGGCACCTTGTCTTCAGAGACAAAGCTGTCAGACGAGTTAGATTGACCTTTACTCATTTTTTTTTTTTTTTCTTTTGAGACGGAGTCTTACTCTGTCGTCCAGGCTGGAGTGCAGTGGTGTGATCTCAGTTCACTGCAACCTCCTCCTCCCAGATTCAAGTGATTCTCCTGTCTCAACCTCCCGAGTAGCTGGGATTACAGGCGCCCGCCACCATGCCTGGCTAATTTTTGTGTTTTTAGTAGAGATGGGGTTTCACCATGTTGACCACACTAGTCTTGAACTCCTGACCTCAGGTGATCCACCCATCTCGACCTCTCAAAGTTCTGGGATTACAGACGTGAGCCACCACACCTGGCCTTGTTCATCTATTTATAAAATTTTTATCAAATTCAAACAGGCACATGAGTTTTAAAAATCAATTACTCCTAAAGGTTTATAATGAAAAATAGCATTCGCCAGTCACATCCCTTCTCCAACTCCTACCTTACTCCATAATACCTGCTTTTTAGCTCTTTTAGCTGCTTTTTTTCTGGCGGTTATCACTCTCTCTCTGTAGAATAGGCTTGCTATATATACTAACCTATTATAATGTATATACCATTACGTATTATATATAATAGGCCAAGGGTTCCCCAACCCACAGGCCATAGACCAGTATCGGTCCATGTTAGGAACTGGACCACGCAGCAGGAGGTGAGCAGCAGGTGAGCGAGTGAAGCGTCATCCGTATTTACAGCCGCTGCCCATCGCTTGCATCACTGCCTGAGCTCGGTTTCCCATCAGATCAGCGGCAGCATTAGATTCTCATAGGAGCGCAAACCCTATCGAGAACCGCGCCTGTGTGCTCCTTGTAAGACTCTAATGCCTGATAATCTGTCACTGTCCCCCATCACCCCTCGATGAGACCGCAGGAAAACAAGCTCCCAATGATTCTATGTTATGGCGAGTAGTATAATTATTTCATTACATATCACAATGTAATAATAAAGTGCACAGTAAATGTAATACACTTGAATCATCCCGAAACCATCCCTGCCACCCCGCCCACCCAATCTGTGGAAAAATTTTCTTCCAGGAAACC
>NW_012104143.1:1953728-1994519 GCF_000951045.1 Mandrillus leucophaeus | reverse complement strand
GGTTTAAGCAATTCTCCTGCCTCTCGAGTAGCTGGGATTACAGGCACCCACCAACACACCTAGCTAATTTGTTGTATTTTTAGTAGAGATGGGATTTCACCATGTTGGCTAGGCTAGTCTCAAACTCCTGACATCAGGTGATCCACCCGCCTCAGCTTCCCAAAGTGCTGGGATTACAGGTGTGAGCCACCGTGCCCAGCCACCTCCAGCTATTTTTAGTTGAATTAATACATAAGGCTTATATCATGGATTGGCAAATCCGGTCCCCTGTTGTTTGTGTAAATAAAGTTTTATTGCAACACAGCCACTCTGATGTCCTTGTTTATTTCTCACGGCTGCTTTCTCACTAGGCAACAGAGCTAGTAGTTGCAACAGAGGCCATCTGGTCCTTAAAGTCTAAAACGTTTACTACTGATCCTTTAGTGAAAACAGTTTGCCAACTCCCTGTTTATATTATGACATTAATTAGATATTCTCTGTAAAACTGTATCCTATGATTACATTTCCTTTGTTGTTGTTCGGCTTCTCCCCGACCCTCAGCTTTATAATTGCCTTTCTTTCTCCTGCACCATTTGCTTTTATTATACCCTCCAATACATCAAAGATCCTCTTCCAGATCAATCTTTAATTAGGTTGGATTTGGTTATACTTTTGGAAAGACGTCAGCAAGATATTTTTCTTTTAAAATAAAGGCCTTTTATGGGTCAAGTCACTTGGAAGCTGCTTGATAAACTCGAGGTTAAATTGACCCAAGACACCAGTTAACTCAAACTTTTGGATTAACTTGAAATGCCTGATTCAAGTCACGAGGATTGAGGTCTTTGCCAAGACTTCATTAACCCGAGTTTGGATGCTTTTAGGAATATTTGGTTCTGTCTACAAGCCCAACATCTTTCCAGTTCTATCATCTAGAATACAAAGGGCCCCCGGGAATTTAGTTGTGAGTCCTATACTTGCCCATTTCTGGAAGACCAGAGGCAAAGCACAAAACTGGAACCCAAGTTACCGGACAACCAAACTGTTTTCTTTGGTGCCAAATAAAAGGAAGAGGAATGTCAATATTTTTCCCTGGCCCATTCCACAGGGTCCTGCACTGTAACTGCTAATGTACCATGTTTGCTGGTATATAACATACATTCAGCATGCCCCCTTTACCAAAAAGTGCTCCACCTCATATCCTATGTTCCAGAAAGCCAGCCATTAAGGAAACTTATTTTTATTTTTTTGAGACAGAGTCTCACTCTGTCACCCAGGCTGGAGTGCAGTGGTGCAATCTCAGCTCACTGCAACCTCCACCTTCTAGGTTCAAGCAATTCTCCTGCCTCAGCCTCCCGAGTAGCTGGGATTACAGGCGCCAGTCACCACACCTGGCTAATTTTTGTATTTTTGGGGAGACAGGGTTTCACTATCTTGGCCAAGCTGGTCTCAAACTCCTGACCTTAGGTAATCCGCCTGCCTCTGCCTCCCAAAGTGTGGGATTACAGGCATGAACCACTGCGCCCCACCCTGGAAATTTAAATAATGGAAAATGCCACCCCCGTAGCTGAGCTCTGCAATCCACTCCGACACAGCGAAGTTCTGAGCTCACACAGATCCTTTTGGTAACTGTCTTAACCAAAATAACTACACTCGGGCCACAAAAGAGATGGGAAGCAAAGTCTGTATTATTCCCATAAAATTTCAGACTTAAAACTTATTACTAATATGTAGACTCTACTACGGACAGGTAGTGACTGATCCACTCCTTTTTTAAGCTATGTGATTTGTATATATTTTTAGGAGTTAGTAAACAACTGCATGTCCAGAACTGAACTTGTAACTTCCTACTGGAGTCTGGTGTACAGTGTATTGTATTTACATAAAAAACATTTTTCCCTACAATAGAGGTCGGCAAACTTCTGTACACTGCCTGTTTTTGTAAATAAAGTTTTATTGTAACACAGTGACACATCTGCACTCACTGGTTTACGTGTTGCCTGCATACTTCAGTTTATGTGTTGCCTGTGCTCATTGGTGTATGTGTTGCCTGTGGCTGCTTTTGCGTTACAATGGCAGAGTTGAATAGCTGTGACAGAAGCTGTGTGGCCTGCAAAGCCTAAAGATTTATTATCTGGCCTTTTACAGAAAAAGTTTTGACCCCTGTTCTACAAAGTCACTGGCAAAACATGTATAATGAAAAGTGTTTAGCCCCGCTGGCCCTGCAAATTCCTTATAAAACCAGAATGCATCTTTTATACTTGCAGGTTTTATAAATTGGCAAGTAAAGCAAATGTCTTTCTCCCTTTCCTTGAAGGCACAGACTGTGTCTAGTTGGACTTGAAGCTCTCTGGTCTAATTAGACATGAGTCATTAATGATCTAATGTCTAATTGGAGTTGATGGCTACTATGTCACATAGTAGGCGGTCAGTAAATGAGAATGACTGAACAAAAGCCACACTCACTCACTGGGAGGAGATGAAGAACTGCTCATCTGTCACTCACAGACATGGTCCTTTCTGGCAGGATCTGAGACTGTTTTAATAGCCAATCTCTTAACCTTGGATTCTGATGAAAGGGAAGGCTCAAGCCTTCCAATCACATGTCATTGCTAGTCACTTACTTTTCATCTTCTCCTTGGCTCCAGCAATCATGTAATAAAAGATGTGGAATGTCCTCTCGTCTCTGGCTTGGCGAATTGCCCGTGATTTTTCCAGCAGATCTGGTTTGGAGGGAGTTAGGGATTCTGGGGATACTGTGGGTGTTCTTCCGGTCTTCCACATCCATCTCTATCATACCCAATTCACACGGGATGACTTTCCAGTTCTGCCCCAGGGATCGGTAATGTCTAACTTTGACCATCGCCCCTGCGGACAAATGGAACCACTGGGTGCTGCCAGCAGACCTCAGACGCAGAAAGAAGGGAGGGGAATAGAGTGAAAAGACAAAGCATAGAAAGACCCCAGGAAGATGGTAATGATAATGAGATGTTCCCCTAACAGCCATCACCAGCAAATCTTCTTTAAAATGAGCTGTCTTCAGACATTACAGAATGCAAATAATGACACCCTCTATGATTTATGATTCATTCCTACGTGAAATGATTGATATAAATTGTCTCACTGAAGCCTCACCAAGTATGCTAGGAAGTAAGTGCAACTATTATTGGTGTTTTCATGAAGGAGAAACTGAGGTTCAGAGAAGGGAGGTCCTTTCTCAAGATCATACAGCTAGCAAGTGGCAAAGCTGTCTTCTATGCCCTCTGTTCCAAGAGTGGGGTCTCATGGGACGGAGGGGAGAGAGACCGTAAACACGCTATACTAATTAATTTCAGGAGAGCTGCTCTGCCATGGAGGGTGGCAGGAGGGACAGCAGAGGGGAGGGCAGGGGAGGGCAGGTGAGGGTGGCATGGAGATCCCAGGGTCTGGGGTGATGGAAGAGGACGACTAGGAGGCTGGGCTACTGTACTGGGTGGATTGCCACAGCAGTAAGTGTGATGCTGCGGGATGATGGGGCTGGATGAGCAGACCTTGTCTTCTTCAAGTCCTAAACCCAGCTAGCAGTGCCTGGGCTACCACAGCCCATGTCCTAGCTGGAAAGCAGTGATTCTCAGACTTTCTCATGGTGCGTCAAAATTCCTAGAGGGCTTATTCAAACCCAGCTTGCTGGCCTCCACCCTCCAACATGTGATTCAGCAGACCTAGGGCAGGGCCTAAGGTGTGCATTTCATATATATATGTGTGTGTGTGTGTGTGTGTGTGTATGTATGTGTATACACACATGTGTATACACGTATTGTACACAATATATACACACATATACACACACACAGGAACACACATACATATATGTTTGAGCCAGAGTCTTGCTCTGTCACCCAGGCTGGAGTGCAGTGGTACAATCTTGTCTCACTGCAACCTCTGCCTCCCAGCTTCAAGCAATTCTTCTGCCTCAGCCTCCTGAGTAGCTGGGACTACAGGTGCATGCCACCACGCCTGGCTAATTTTGTATTTTTAGTAGAGACAGGGTTTCACCGTATTGGCCAGGCTGGTCTCGAACTCCTGACCTCAAGTGATCTGCCCGCCTCGGCCTCCCAAAGTGCTGGGATTACAGGCTTGAGCCACCGTGCCCGGCTGAGATGTGTGTTTCTAAAGAGCTCCCAAGTGATGCTGATGCTGCTGGTTTGGGAAACATACTTTCAGAACCACTGATCTAAAAGGAAGGCTGAGGCCTGAAGGACAGCGCTATGCCTGGGGCTCGCTCTAAACACAGGAAATGAACTGCTGAGAGGTGTGTGCAAGGCTGCAGGACAAGAGGGCCCTCACTGAAGCCTGGCAGCCCTCCCAGCTGCAGGACAGGAATCCTGGCTGGTTTGGGCAGATTAAAGTAGAAACATACCAAACATTAACAGTAACACAATAGCCACCACCTATGAGATGCTCACTTTGGGCCCCGCCGTGTACCAAGGGCTGTGCATACTATTATGCATATTATTTCATTTAATCACTGCACCAGCTCCACAAAGTAGGTGCAATCACCCCCATTTTACTGAGGCAAAACTGAGAGAGCTTCAGTGGTTTTCCCAAATCCCCGCAGCTTAGACAAGTGCAGTGGAGAGGAGGCCACTCCACAACCCACCCCCTTATCCAGGGCGTATAACGTGGACAAATGGGACCACGGGGTGCTGCCAGCAGACCTCAGAGGCAGAAAGATGCTAAGTCGCCCCTCAGGCCCTATTCATTGCCAAGCACGTGGTCCGCAGGAAGCTGTGAACACACCACACCCTTGAGCCCCAGGGCCGCCTGCAAAGCTCCTGAGGCTGATCAGTCACTAAACTCTAGACCTGGTTGTTCCCCCACGTCCAGATATTTCTAACTTGGCTCCACTTCACCACTCAGATTCATGAAAGAGACACTCTACTCGTTCCTCGCGACATCAGCGTTCTTCTGGGTAAACTCTGTTTTCATTAATTTCCTACCTAAGAAGTGGAGGCCATCACAGACCAAGTCTCTAAAAGGATAACAGGTCGAGAATTTGGCCTCGGACGGTGGCTGAGTGAGAATGAAGTGAAGATCATACAAGAGACACTACGTAGGCAGCCCTTACTCTGCACCTTGCATGGTGCCCAGAGCTTTATATCAGTTCACTCACTCTATTCTCACATTTCTATGAGGCAGGTACCATTCGTTATCATCCCCATTTTGCTGATGAGGCACAGACTGGTGGAGTAACCAGCCCAAGGTCAGTCAGCTAAGGGACAGGTCATTCGAGCATCACATGCAGGCTAGACTGCTTCTTTGGGGTTCAAACCAGGGGTCCGGTCCACACATGTATAACCACTGCACCACAATGCCTGCTGTTAAGGGGAGATTTGTTCTGGAAGAAACCTAAGAGGCTGGAAAGACAGGGGTGGCTCCTGGACTCTCCCAGCCTCTGGGCTGGAGGTTGGTAGGGGGCAGGGGTGCCCGTTTGGCCCAGGCTCCGGGAAAGGATACAGGTTTCAATGTTGGCTCCCACGATGTAACCTGTGACGTCGAAGTTGATGCGGATGAATTTGCCCTGCCAACAGGAAAACACAGTTCAGGCTTTGCTGCCCAACTTCAGCCTTTAACCCCATGCTGTGGGCAAGCAGGAGGGAGATGTTACAGAGGTTGGGGGGGTGGGGGGCATTCTTGCGAACACTCAGAACCCCCACGGGTCAACTCATCAGGCAGAACCAACATCTGCTGAGCTGAGACCACCCCAGGCCTGACAGCAACAGAACGTGTAAAACATGTTCACAGATCAATATCATTTGGCTCTTGCAATGACCATAGTCCATCATGGCTATCCCCATTTTTTTTTTTTTTTTTTTTTGAGATGGAGTCTCGCTCTGTTGCCCAGGCTGGAGGGCAGTGGCACGATCTCAGCTCAATGCAAGCTCTGCCTCCGGGTTCATGCCATTCTACTGCCTCAGCCTCCCGAGTAGCTGGAACTACAGGTGTGCACCACCACACCCGGCTATTTTTGTATTTTTAGTAGAGACAGGGTTTCACCGCATTAGCCAGGATGGTCTTGATCTTCTGACCTCGTGATCCGCCCAACTCGGCCTCCCAAAGTGCTGGGATTACAGGCGTGAGCCACCGCGCCCAGCCGGATATCCCTATTTTTTAAAAAATTATTTATTTATCGGAGACAAGGTCTTGCTCTGTCACCCAGGCTGGAGTGCAGGGGTGAAATCACAGCTCACTGTAACCTTGAACTCCTGGGCTCAAGCAATCCCCTTTTCCCCATGACCTCAGCCTCCCAAGCAGCTAGGACTACAGGCATGCACCACCACACCCAACTAATTTTAAAAAGTTTTTGTACAGATAGGATCTCACCATGGTGCTCAGGTTGGTCTCAGATTTCTGCACTCAAGCGATCCTCCCATCTTAGCCTCCCAAAGTGCTGGGATTACAGGAGTAAACTACCACACCCAGCCCACTATCCCCATTGTAAAGCTGGGAAAACTAAGACTAAGAGAGATCAAGTCCAACATGACATTGCTCCTGAGAGGTAGAGCCCTAAGCAGAAGGAAGGTTTTCCCATATTCAGGGGCTGGAAAGGACTCCCTCCCCAAACCCCACCCTGCTCCATAACAAGCTGCACCCACATCATCCAACTGTGGATTAAACCTTCTCTGTGGGACAGGTGAGTAGCATTGGCCACAATGCCCAAGCAGGCCCTGTGTAGGATGTCCTTTAGGCAGGAATGGGTCATGTCCCTGGCCCTAGAGGCTCAACAAGTATCTCCAAAGATGGCCCTATCTACCTGCCTCAGCTAAGCCATGAAACCAAGGATGGAATCCAATCTTCCATCTGTTGGCATCAACCCTTTTCCTGTTTCCTCAATAGACGAGACAGGATTTCATCCATTTCCTCCGCCATGACATAATGTGGTGGGAAGTGTTGGCGTGTGTGGACACGATCCCCTAGGCTTGCTCAGTCCTTGACAAAACCTTTAAACTTTCCTCATCGGGAAACATGCGGTAGAGTGACTTGGGATGACCATATCCCAAATGGAGCCAGGGAGAGCTGGCTGGTCACAGGCAAGGCCCAGGCGCCTTTCTTCACTCTCCTTCTCAAGATGGCAGGGACACCAGTGAGCGGAGGATGTTTTTAGGGATTTGTCTTGTACTTATACTTCCATTTATGACGGGGCTGGAAACATTGCACTGAATTGCAACACGCAAACACAGTGCTTCTCAGTGGAGGCGGCACATCTGCTATGGAGATTTTGGAAATCAGTGGAAGAGATTTGGCTTGTCACATGATGGCGGGGGCCACTGTTGTTAGTGAACAGTGGGGCCAAGGATATTTTGGGAGTCCTGCAATGACCAGGAGAGTCTCTGACGCCAATCCTTGTCTATATCCCTTATGACTCTTGCAATGTCTTACCTGACACTCATGGAGGTAAAAATCTGTTTGTAATTAGCTAGATGTAGAACCTAACCTTTACGCCTTTAGATTTTTATGCTTTTTTCTTCTCTTTTTTTTTTTTTTTGAGACGGAGTCTCACTCTGTCACCCAGGTTGGAGTGCAGTGGTGTGACTTTGGCTCGCTGCAACCTCCATCTCCTCAGGTTCAAGTGATTCTCCCACCTCAGCCTCCCAAGTAGCTGGGAATACAGGGGTGTGTCACCACGCCTAGCTAAGTTTTGCATTTTTAATAGAGACAGGGTTTCACCATGTTGGCCAGGCTGGTCTCAAACTCCTGACCTCAGGTGATCTTCCCACCTCAGCCTCCCAAAGTGCTGGGTTTACAGGTGTGAGCCACTCTGTGCCCAGCCTAGATTTTTATGCTTTTAAATAAAAGCATTAAAAAGTGTTTAAAATGTTGTTGTAATATAAGAATATCCCATCTGTGTGACTCTAGAGAAGATTGTTTTTTGGTTCAGTGCTTCACTGAGAGTCAGTTGCCATTCTGGAAAATCCCATCCCAACATCATCAGTGCCTGAACTTGACCCTTTTCCTTGTATTTGTAGCTGTCGCAGTGGATAGACCGAAGTGTCTGTTTCTTACTGTGTCCTCTGTTGCTGTGGCCTGGCCCAAGCACTGACATGCTGAAATGCACTTTATTCTATTTATTTATTTATTTATTTTTGTAGAGATGGGGTTTCTCCATGTTGCCTAGGCTGGTCTCAAACTCTTGAGCTCAAGTGACCTGCCCATCTCAGTCTCCCAAAGTACTGGGACTACAGGCATGAGCCACCTCGCCGGGCCTGAAATGCACACTTTTTAAATAAATTGTCTTATGTTATTTCTTCTTCATATTACAGTTAGGGCATTACGCTGACGTGTATTCATCTAATCCGTGTAGGAGGTGATACTATCTATGATTCTAATTTTGGGCAAGGAAAGGAGACACTGTGTAATTGTTTGTTACTAAAATGGGCCTTGCGGATCGCAGGGTCAGGGACCACCATGTGAATATGCTCAGTAGAGCAGAACTTTCTGCAAAGTCTTTCACGGGACCCCATCCCAGTGAGCGACAGTTCAGAGACCCCCTACTCCTGGAACGCAGAAGCAATTTTTCTTTCATCTTTTCTTACTAAAATATCTTTCTGACCCTCCTACAGAGAGGCAACAGCTTCTTTTGTACAATGAAACCATTTTTGTCTACATAACGTCAACCACCCACTTTCAGAGTTTCCCTGCCCCTGTTGGGCTCAGGCAAAAATCTTTTGCTTTGGAGCCTGGGGGAGTGTGCATGGGAAGCTAGTACCCCCTGCCTCACTCACTGTCTGTTCTTCAATTGGAAGAACCAGCTTCATGAAGGCTGGAACCATACCTGAACTATTCATCACAATCCTGTGAGCCTCGCTCAGTGCCTGGTATACAGCAGGCACTTAATAAAAACAGCAAATGAGAAACAAACAAAGAGAATGGTGATACATGTAAAAGTGCCTACCAGAATAATTGTACAGGGTAGGTACTTACTAAATATTTCTTGGAGAAGGTGCGTGCCTGGTACATAGTTGGCACTCAATTCATGTTTTGCTACATAAAATGGTATTGGATGTAAGGGTCTAGCACATAGCACGTGCTCAATAAATAATTTTTAAAATTTTAATAATAGAGATGGGGGGTCTCACTTTGTTGCCTAGGCTGGTCTAGAACCCCTGGGCTCAAGTGATCCTCCCATCTCAGCCTCCCGAAGTGCTGGGATTACAGGTGTGAGCCACCGCACCTGACCAGTGTTTGTTGAGTGAACAGTAAATGAATGAATGAATGAATGAGAGTGTGAGAGGCAGGAGCCCTTGCAAGATTGTAAGGTACAGCCCATCTCTCCAGGGTCAGATGCCCCTCCCACCTCCGCACACAAACACTCTGCAGCCCAGGCAGGAAATGACAACAAACCTTTTCTGGAAAACCCGCGTGGCTTTGCTACTTACGAATCGTGAGGAGTTGTCGTTCTTCACTGTTTTGGCGTTGCCGAAAGCCTCCAGAATCGGGTTTGCTTGTAGAAGCTGCTTTTCCAGCTCTCCCTAAAATTCATTCACATCTAGTTATTGGAGAAAGCAACCTAGGTCCTGACAGTTCTACCTTGGATGGATGTTGTCACAAAACTCTGCCCTTAACCCACAGGTTCTCTCCTATCTCCTACCTCCTCTTAGACCCCGATGCTAATGTCCAGATTTACAGGAGGATTTCAGAAGGAAAGAAGCAACTGTCTGGGCTCTCTCACAGCTAGGACATCTACTCCTTAGGAAGGTCACTTTTTTTCAAGACTAGGGCCTGCTCATCTCTACAACATCACTGCCACTCAAAGCCACTGCCTTGTACAATGCCGGTGATGTCATTTACATCATGATGAATGGTGCCCCACAGAGTTGTGCAGTGCACCACCTGCCCCACTGTACATGGCAGTCGTGCTGCTGTTCATGTTTAACAAGCAGTCTTCTTCAAGTTAAACCACTACAATCCTCCTTCTGATTATTTTAGTGCAATTTTTTTAAACTGCAATTTTTCCTTTCTCAGGACTGGTTTTCTGAAGTCTCCTACAGAAGACAAGTAAGGAATGCACAAAACCCACCAGGAATCCTCTTAGCAGACTGCAGAATAAAGCTTCAAAGCAGGTTGCCTGAGCTCCATTCATCGGGTTAAAGGCAGCTGAGACTGTACATAGCCCGCTGGCTATGTGCACAAATGCGGTCACGTGATTAATCATGGCAGGAAAGGGCCAATGTGGTAAGTTAAGCTGGGAAAGCAAAGGAGCTGCTCTTGGCCTAGCCCTAAAACACAGCGGCTGCAGATGGGCCCTGAAGCCTCCAGGCCCTGGATTCTGGGAGTTTTTCTCCTCGATCTCTCTCCTGCCTTCCCTTCCTTATTTTTCCAGGCAGCAGGGCTGGGCTGGACAGGAGCCAGGAAAGTGTCTAGAGGGGACAACGATGGGCATGGCTTCCTCCTTGCTCCTCTGCATGCCAGGAAGGCATCAGGGTACCTGGTCTACAGGACAAAGTAGGAAGCTGCTATTTGTTTCTGTTTTTATTCGTCCACACATCCTCCTTTTTGTAGCTCCCAGAGAAAGATGAAGCAAAAGCCTCATTGGCATAAAAATCTCAGCCACAAGTGGAATCACCACAGCTGAGACCGGTGGAAATTTACGAGGAGCGCCGTGGGTGTTTCCTTGTTGGTGGGAAGATGACTAAAGGAATCACTTTCGTTCACATAAACTTGGGGTCTCCATGGTCTCTGAAAAAGACTCTCTTTCTGGAATGGGGATTCTAGCAGATAAGGTTGAAAAGTCCTGGCAAGAGAGCTTTAAATGGGGGGACCTGGTGCAAACCCTTCATTTCATAGATGACGAAACCCTAGCCCCAAGAAGTTAACTGACTCGGCCAAGGTCACACTACAGCAGATCCCAAATAAGAACTGTACTTCTCCTTCTGATCTGCAACACTGTCACCCGGGGTCTAACTAAGATGGATTGAATGATCTTTTTGGGAGCCGAGCAAGACACCTGTGGGTTTCTTCTAGGCTGGGACCCACATGTCAGCCCCCCAAGCTCTGCGTTAGAGATGAGTTCATATGCACAGGTCCAAGCAGGACCAGGTTATGCGTTGCGTAGCTGGGGCCTTACCGCGCCACCAAAGCTAGTGCATCGCAACCTCCAGGACGGTTTCTGGAGGCTTGAGTCAAGCAACCAGCATGCAAGAGACAGACACGCACTGCACACGCATGCACAGGGACACACTGGTGCACCAGGGACAGGGCTGGGGGAAGAAACTTAGGGATGATGGCGGGGAGAGAAGAGGGAGGCATGCCACAGCTGTGCCATTGACTGTCTATGGAGCCAGGGAAGCTTTGGTGCCTGACAGTCCTAAGACACTCAGCCAGATGGGACAGACGTCTCTGTCTAGGTTGTTCCAGTCAGGGCTACCAGGAGTGGATGCTTTGAAGGGTGCAGGGGTTCATTCTGAACTGGAGAAATCCATTTCAGGCTGAAGCGCAACTCTGGGGATTCCAGTAGGAGTCCAGTGGGTGGTAAATGCACCCCAACACCCTGCCCTGGCTCAGACACCCACAGGATGGTATCTTGGTGCATTTACTTGTTTGAGTTGTGAAACTCCAGGGCCTACCCCATTTCTACCACCAGCTATGGGACTTGGTGGGTGCAACAGGATCATGCAGATCTAAATTCACTCCGTGCCTCCCCTACACACCAGGAAAACACTCTCAGTTACTCACGTAGGCAAAAGATGGGCCTTGCTGTGGTTGAACAACACAGTATAAAACAAATGTCAGTGTTATTTCCATCACATGGACATCAGGGGCTGGAGAATATATGACTTTGATCCCCCCAAACAGCCTAGAGTCCCCAAGACAGACAGGTCAGCTCGTTTTCCTTGATACTGTTTCTTTTCTCTCTGTTTAGCTGCAGGGATGTGATCACAGCTTACTGCAGTCTCAACCTCCTGGGCTCAGGCGATCCTCCTGCCTCAGCCTCCCAAGTAGCTAAGACTACAGGCATGCACACCATGCCTGGCTAATTCCATTTTTTTTTTTTTTTTTTGTACAGACAGGGTCTCACTATGTCACCCAGACTGGTCCTGAACTCCTGAACTCAGACCATCCTCCCGCCTTCGCCTCCCAAAGCACTGAGATTACAGTCATGAGCCCCCATGCTCAGCCATTCCCTCCTTTTTCTAATTTCTTAGAGATCCAGACATTTCAAAGGTTTTCATAATTACTGGGGTCACATTAGGCTCCTTAAAACAGTATCCAGTGAGACAATGCCTGAGATGTGTTTACACATGCAACCAAAACAAGTAGCACATACTAGGCCCTTGATAAAGATGAGTTGTTAGAAAGTATTGTGTCCTATTTTCACTCTTTGGGGAAAGGGAAGGCAGTGGAAACCGTATTTTTACTGCCACGCAGCCTTTGGAGCCGTTGTTCCCACTCACTATGGCTAGAAACCAACTTGCCAGAGACAACTCTAGGATGCTGAATCTTGAGTTTCCTGCATTTGTTCGGAGAAGGAAAGTTCTCCAAAGCCACAACCAGCGCCCATTCCAGATCTCCAAGGGCTTCTGGACAAGCCGGCCATGGTGGCTGCCCCAGAGTCCCCTCTGAGGGCCTAAAGCGACATCCGGAATGGCGAACACTGGAGAGACCCCCACACCGTGGTCAGATCTCCATCCTACCATCTTCCCGCCTGCGAACCTGCAGACGGAGGTGCTGGCCAGTCCTGGCGGCCCCACCGCGTGCCCCCTCCTGTGGGACAGATGGGATGGGGCTGACACACGAGGAGGAAGAGAAGGATGGGCCCTAGAGGGGGTGACCCTAGAAACGTCTTCTTCTTTTCCTCCGAAGCTCTTAGTCATACTGTGTCATCATTAGTCATACTGTGTCATCGTCTGTTTATTTCTGGGATTATTTGACAACTACATGCTCTTCCACAGGTCCAGAAGCCCACAGAAGAGAGTAACAGCATCTCTCAGACTTATCCCCAGGCCCCCACCCCAAGTGGTGCCTGGCACACAGTAGGTGCTCCATCCACAGTTACTGACTGGCATCGCACTGAAGTCCCTGGACCGAGTGATACCAGCATCTCCATCCCAGGCATGGGGACACGTGGAGGAATCAGGGCACCCAAAAGGTACCTTAACCCCTAGGACTTTACAGAGATTCACTGAAAGGAGTGATTCTCAGTCTAGGGCAACTGTCCCACCCCAGGGGACATCTGATAAGTCTACAGATATTTTTGGTTGTCACAACTGGAGGGAAGGGGGCTATCTGCATCTAGTGGGTCGAGGCCAGGGATGTCGTGAAATATTGTACAAGGCACGGGGAGGTCCCTCCAAGAAAGAGTTATCTGGTCCAAAATGACATCAGTGCCACCACTGAGAAGTCCCGACGTGAAGGAAGATCTCACTGCGGAAGGAAAGGGCTTATTCTCATTTCACAAAACGGGCCCCCTTCTGGAGAGATGCTTCCAGCTGAACCAAGAAATCACCCATACTCAACAGGCCTGCTCGCCAAAAAGATGGTCCCTCTTTGAGTCTTCAGGGGAGGGGGAGTCAGACAGGCCCTGAGTTCTTGCAGCGATGTTCTGTTTGTATCTCGGTTGCGCTGCAAGCTGGAGACCGGTTGGTTAAATCATGGTCTCTGATTGGGAACTGCCACTCACCGTGATGCTTGTGTCTTTCTTGCCCTTGTGGGAGGAGGCCACCACGGCCAGGTACTGAATGACCTTCTTGGTGTTTTCGGTTTTCCCGGCTCCAGACTCGCCTCTGAAAGACACAGGAACAGTGACCCAGTGGACATCATCTATGCACACGTTCCATGGTGACCTTTTCGCAGCTCCATGAGCCAGGCAGGACGATAATGATCATCACCACCATTTCCCAGAGGGTGAAACGGAGGCTCCCAGAGGGGAAGTAACTTGCTCAAGGTCACATCTCTGGTAGTGAGCTGAACTGGGTCCCCAACCTAGGTCCAATGCCCAATCTATTCCTTCCAAGAGGACATACAAAAGAATTCAGATACAAAGAGTGAAAAGGTGGGCTGGGCGTGGTGGCTCATGCCTGTGATCCCAGCACTTCGGGAGGCTGAGGTGGGAGGACCATTTGAGCCCAGGAGTCTGAGACCAGCCTCAGCAACACAGAGAGACAATGCCTCTACAAAAAATTTTAAAAATTAGCCAGGCATGGTGGCACATGCCTGTAGTCCCAGCTATTGGGGAAGTTGAGGCAGGAGGATCACTCAAGTCCAGGAATTCAAGACCAGTGTGAGCAATACAGCAAAACCCTGACTCTATAAAAAATAAGAAAAATTAACCAGGCATGGTGGTGCATGCCTGTAGTCCCAGCAACTCAAGAGGCTGAGGTGGGAGGATGGCCTGAGTCCAGGAGTTTGAGGCTGCAGTGAGCCATGATCTCACCACAATGCACTCCAGCCTGGGTGACAGAGCAAGACCTCATCTTTTAAAAAATAGGGTGAAAAAGAACACCTTAGTTTTCCTACAAGGGTCCAAACAGGTTTATTTGGAACTGTCTACTTTTAAGACATCATTAGCATTGCTAGAAATGGAAAGACCAGGCACAAGGCAGCCTTCAAGAAAGGACTTAAGTGCCTCTGGAGTACCAGGACCTAAAGTTTAAGAAGCTCCCTTATGGAAAGAAAAATTTACCAAAACACTGGTTACCCCATTGATCACTGAGCAGAGGCAAGCCCCTTTATCTTCTGAGGAATCCCACCCCGTGTATCAGGAGGCTAGCTGATGATCTCAGCCAAGTATCTAAGGATAAGCCCAGTTGAAGTAATTCACACTAAAGTGTAAATGACTGATGGGTTTAGATCAGTATGACATGGTTTGTCTTATCAAAAAAGTGTGTACTCCTGGAATATGAAGGTAGATTTTTTTTTTTTTTTTTTTTTTACCAAGATGGTCTTCATGAACTAGCTACCCGTTGTGGCCATCAGAAATAATCACAATGGAATGGCTCCATCTAGATACCGCCTCTATGTCCCACCACTCCTAGTGAAAGATAAGGACAGTGCCTTGACCAAAACTTCAGTTGTTTATTGTCTTCTCCTATTTTTTCAGTTTACTTTTGTTTTTTGTGTTTTCTTTCTTTGCCTCATCTCTCTCATTTTCTAAGCTCACTTAATACTCTAAAATATAAGAGTTTTTTTTTAAGTTGAGAAAAGAATTTGTTCACCCCAAGGTCGGCCCAAGGTTCTCTGTGCTGAACCAGTGCCACCACAGCTAGTACAGTCTCTGCTCTTCTTCCTAATTAGGAAGTAAAGAAATTAATTTTCTCTGCCAAGGGCCCATTAATAACTTGGCTCATGGCTTAAAAAAGAAATAGAAGGAAAGAAAAAAGAAAGGGGGAAAGGAAAAAAAAGAAGTGGCCCAAATTGCTGAGCCTAATCCTACAGGTCCCACTGTCCAGAAATCAAGTCTCTGATGGCCAAGAATGATGGAACATCTTGCAGTGACTTTGTGCGGTCCCTTCCCTTCCTAGAGGCCTTCCTTCCCAGTGGCCACATTGTTTCACATGGCCTCGGAGGCAGTATATGAAATGGGAACCATGAAAGTATTACCCTATATCCCCAGAAGGGGAAACTAAGACCAGAATGTATGTATATATGTGTGTGTGTGTGTGTGTGTGTGTGTGTGTGTGTGTGTATGTAAAAGAGGAGAACTGGCCAGGTGCAGCAGAGAATTGGCCACGTTTATAATCGCAGCTACTCAGGAGGCTGAGTTGGGAGGATCACTTGAGGCCAGGAGTTTGAAAGAAGCCTGGGCAACATAGCAAGATCCCATCTCTTAAGAGAGAGAAGAATTGGCATTTGTCATTGGGGGCATATAGAGGGAAGGGTCCTTTGCTAATTGCTCTACATGAATTATTTCCTTTATCCTCTTCCTGCCTCCATGTTGTTATAGAAGGAGGAGTCTTGCACAGAGTGGGTAAGCAATTTTCCCTAGGTCACACAGCAAAGAAGGGATACAGTCGGAATGGAAAGTCAGGTCTCTGATTCTAATGCAATCAGAATTCCTTTTCCTACATTTCACCAAGTTGTTCCATGACACAGGCCCAACCCTCTAGGGACTTGCTTTCTAAGGCCAGAAGAAGGACAGGGGAAGGGGAATTGATGTTTGTTGAAGGCCTACACAGTACTAGGCTTTGGGCTCACAAATCTTTCATTTACTCTGCCCAGCAATCTAATGAGAGAGTTATTGATTATCCCCACCACCCACCTGGGGAAAATGAGGCAAAGAGAGGTTGAAGTAAATTGCTCCAGCCCACAATTGCTCTTGCTTTCACACAGATAGGAAATGGAGGAGAAGCAGGATTTGAACTTAGGTCCCCTTGACACCAGGGCCCATGTTCTGCCTCCTACCCTTTTATTTTAACAAATCAGCAAAGAGAAAAGACAGAGTGAAGTCCCAGCACCACTCCATCAGAGTTCTGCCATATATTCCAGCAGTCTTTACTTGCCCTAACCAATGAATCAAGCCACTCAGTCATTCACACCTAAGTATGAATTACTTCAATCAGGCTAACGTCAGAACTTTGCTAGACTTCATTCTAAAGTGAAGGGGATGGATTCTTATTCAAGCAAGAGAAAGTAGAGAAACTTTTGGATGTAGGAAACCACTTGCGTAGGCGGTCATGAACCTATTCAGATCCAAGACAAGAATCAGGACAGCAGTGTGCACAAACAACACGTGTGAAACACACTCTTTATGCCGACACACCAGTGTTCCTAGACTGCTGGTGCTCCCTTCTTTCCCACAATTCCTTCCTTTCCACTCTGGCCTTGAACCTCCCCCCTCACCTCCTCCCTTTTACAACAAAGACATCACTGGGTGTGGTGGCTCACGGTTGTCATCCCAGCACTTTGGAAGGCTGAGACAGGTGGATCACTTGAGGTCAGGGGTTCAAGACCAGCCTGGCCAACATGGTGAAACCCTGTCGCTACTAAAAATACAAAAATTAGCCGGGTGTGGTGGTGTGCGCCTGTAATCCCAGCTACTTGGTGGGGCAGGTGGCGGCTGAGGCAGAAGAATCGCTTGAACCCAGGAGGCAGAGATTACAGTGAGCTGAGATTGTGCCACTGCACTCCAGCCTGGGCAATAGAATGAGACTCCATCTCAAAAAACAAACAAACAAACAAAAAACCAAAGACATCAACATGCCCCGTCCATGGGTATGGTCTTCCACTTTGCCCGGGATAGGGAGTGGGACGTAAACTCTGGGATTCTACCCCTTCCCATGTAGCTGCTGGGCTCCACTGTTTCCAAGTTCTGTTGAGAAAAACAAATTGCCCTGGGAGGTTCTGCCAAATAAAACATCCCAAGCTCCAGGCTCGTGGGCGTCTGAAGGTTGATATGCTCTGAGTTGGTCCAGAAACATTCATAACTTGGCTTTTCTGACCCCCACCTCTAGGGGTGAAGATGCTTTCCTGGTCTGAGCACCCTAAACTCCTTTCTTGTGTCTTCCTCTCCGTCTTCCCAGAGAAGGACCGGGCTCATGACCAAATATGGCCTCCTGGCCTTGTAATTACCCCCATGCCAATTCCTTTTAATCAGTCCAGCCCCAGCGGCTGGGAGGAACCACCCAATGGCCACTTAACCCCTCATCCAGGCTGGCTTCATCAGTGGGACCTGTACAGTCTTACAGGGACCACCCTGTGCTTGATTTAATATTCTAATGTTGTCATCTGGAAATTCTTCATAATTCTTTATAAAGCTTCTGCATTTTCTTTTCTTTTCTTTTGAGACTGAGTCTTGCTCTATTGCCCGGCTGGAGTACAGTGCGTGATGTTGGCTCACTGCAACCTCTACCTCCCGGGTTCAAGTGATTCTCCTGCCTCAGCCTCCCAAGTAGCTGGAACTACAGGTGCCTGCCACTATGCCTGGGTAATTCTTATATTTTTGGTAGAGATGGGATTTCACCATGTTGGTGAGGCTGGCCTCGAACGCCTGACCTCACGTGATCTGCCTGCCTCAGCCTCCCAAAGTGCTGGGATTCCAGGTGTGAACCACTGCGCTCAGCCAGCATTTTCATTTTGCAAAATTTTACAAATTCTGTACCTCGTCCTGGCTCCCAGGGTTGAATATTGCCAAGTCCATTGCAGCCTGTGGTTTGCCATTGGTAGGAAAGACAAATTGTGTCTGATGAACCGCACAGCTATTCAGTCTCTGGCCTTTATGTGACTGGCAAGGCGTTCTGGCATTTTGTACTGTACAACTCCTACACGTCCTGCAAAACCCCAGGCAGAAGCAACGCCTCTCTCCCCTACAGCATCAATTGGCAGAATAGCATAATGGGCTCCAGGGCCACGTTGCTCAAGTTCAAATCCCTGCTCTGCCAGTTACCTGTGTGTGACCTTAGGCAAGTCATTTAGCCTCTCCATACCTCAGTTTCTTTACCCCACTATAAAATGGGTATAATAAAAACACGTACCTTGGATGATTTTTTTTTTTTTTTTTTTTTTGAGACAAGGTCTCACTCTGTGGCACAGGCTGGAGTGCAGTGATGCAATCATAGCTCACCGCAACTGAGAATTCCTAGGCTCAAGTGATATTCCTGCCCCAGCCTCCCAAGTAGCTGGGACTACAGGTGCACAGCACCACAGCTGGCTAATCTTTAAATTTTTTTGTAGAGACAGGGATCTCGCTATTTTGCCCAAGCTGGTCTCAAACTCCTGGTCTCAAGTGATCTCTAGCCTCAGCCTCCCAAAGTGCTGGGAATGCAGGCATCAGCCACCATACCTGACCCTTTATATGATTCTTATGAGGATTAAATGAGTGAATATTTATATAAAATGCTTAGAACAATGCCTGGTATATCAAAATGTTTGTTATTATTACTTTTGTTTTTTGAGACAGTTTTGCTTGTTGCTCAGGCTGGAGTGCAATGGCACAACGTTGACTCACTGCAATCTCGAACTCCTGGGTTCATGTGGCCCTCCCACCTCAGCCTCCTGAGTAGCTGGGATGACAAGCATGTGCCACTACAGCTAGCTAATTTTGTGATTTTGTGGAGTCTCAGTAAGTTGCCCAGGATAGTCTTGAACTCCAGGCCTCAGGCAATCCTCCTGCCTTGGTTTCCTAAAATGTTGGGATTACAGGTGTGAGCCACTGTGCCCACCTATTATTACTTTTATAACCACTGCTTCCGTAGTGCTTACCTATTGTTTGTATAATGATTTTCAACGTTCATCCTATCATTAAGATATAAATAATATTCACAATTTCCCACTGTTTAAGCTAGGAGTTAGCAAACTCTTTCTGTAAAAGCTCAGCTCTCCACTGCAGCACAAAAGCAAATATGTAAACAAGTGGGTGTGGCTGTGTTTCAATAAAACTTTATCTAGAATAAATAGGCAAGGGCCTGATTTGATTCACTGGTCCAAGTTTGTCCTTCCCTGGCTTGAGTCCCTTAGCACATTCTCATCCATTGTATTTATTTATTTTATTATTGTACATATTTGTTGAGGTGGGATCTCACTGTGTCACCCACGCTGAAGTGCAGTGGTGCAATCTTGGTTCACTGCCAAATTTCTACCTCCCAGGCTCGGTGAGCCGAGATCCTCCTGCCTCACCCTCCTAAGTAGCTGGGACTACAGGCACATGCTATTATGCTTAGCTAAGTTTTGTGTTTTTTGTAGAGACGGGGTTTTGCCATGTTGGCCAGGCTGGTCTTGAACTCCTGAGCTCAAGCGATCAGCCTGCCTTGGCCTCCCAAAGTGCTAGGATTACAGGCATGAGCCACCGTGCCCGGCCTGTCATTCATTTTAGACGAAAGTTTAAACTCCTCCCCAGGGCCTGGAAGCACCCCCCTACCTCTCTCTAATTTTGTGTGCCAACACCCTCCTCCTCTTAATTTAGCCCCTCGATCACACAGCTCTTTCTCAAACCAGGCCCATGGCCTCTAATTAAACTGAATACACTGGATGGATTACATGCTAGACAAAATACAACTCAGGCCTAAAAATTACATTTATTCAGCTTTCAGTTTTCCTTTCTTTCTTTTCTTCCTTCCCTTCCTTTCCTTCCTTCCTTCCTTCCTCTCTCTCTCTCTCTCTCTCTCTCTCTCTCTCTGGGTCTTGCTGTTGCCCAGACTGAGATGCAGTGGTACGATCACAACTCACTTAGCCTCTAACTCCCAAGCTCAAGTGATCCTCCCTCCCCAACCTCCTGAGTAGCTGGGAGTACAGGTGTGCACCATCCCACCTAGCTAATTTTTGAATTTGTTGTAGTGATGGGGTCTCACTGTGTTCCTCAGTTTGGTCTCAAACTTCTGGCCTTAAGCAACCCTCCTGCCTCGGCCTCTCAAGACCCTGAGTTTCCAGGCATAAGCCACCACACCCAGCCAATTTCCAGTTTCTTAACTGCATAACCAAACAGTTGGTTCCAACCCGGCTTCTCTTGACCACCAACTATGCCTGAAAGCTCAGCCCTACTGTCAACTTGTAGGTCCTTCTTGTCACTTTGGCTGAATTTCGCAACAGGCAAAATAAAATCTAATACAGAGACTGAAGATGTTGGTGGTTCTGGGGTGACCGGATGCATTTGCAAATACTAGTTGCATCGTTTTGAGATTTCCTCCCTAACAATGGCTAACACCTACTTCTCCAGCATTGGTTGGGTGTGGGCAGTGTGCTAAGTCCTTGCTAATGCTGCATTCCAGGAGATGGAGATACACAACAGCCAAGTCAACAAACAAATAATCAAGATAGTTTGTGGTGGAGATATCATTGCTATATCAGCGTGATATGACTGAGAAGATTGAGGGGAAGGGAGGAGAGGGGAGGCTGTGTATGGGGAAGCCAGAGAGTTGCTGAGCCTTGAAAGTTACCAGAGAGTCCTGTGGGAAGGATGGAGGGAAGGGTGGGCCAGGCAGGGCAAACGGTATGGACAGAGGTCCAAGGGAGGGAAATGCTGGGCCCAGGTATGAGGCAGAATGCTCTCCAGTGTGGCTGGAGGGCCACAATGGAGGGGGACAGCAGGAAGTGACGAGGGAAGAGCGGATCCACACTCAATCTTCCAAGTCACGGTAAGGAATCTGAGTTTTATTCTCATGGGTGCAGGAAACCATTTCAGGAGGGGAACGGGGCTTTAGAACCAGTGTGGGGAGAATCAAAACTGCAGGATGGGCTGGGTGCAGTGGCTCATGCCTGTAATCCCAGCACTTTGGGAGGCTGACCGAGGTGGGTGGATCATCTGAAATCAGGAGTTTGAGACAAGGCTGGCCAACATGGAGAAACCCCATCTCTATTAACAATACAAAAATTAGCCGGGCATGATGGCATACTACTCGGGAAGCTGAGGCAGGAGAATTGCTTGAACCCAGGAGGCGGGGGTTGCACAGTGAGCCGAGATTGCACCACTGCACTCCAGCCTGGACAAAAGAGTGAGACTCTGTCTCAACAAGAAACAACGACAACAACAACAAACTGCAGGATGGGCCAGGTGCAGCGGCTCATGCCTGTAATCTCAGCACTTGGGAGGCTCAGGCTCCCTGGGTCCCCTGAGGTCAGGAGTTCGAGACCAGTCTGACCAACATGGCGAAACCCTGTCTCTACTAAAAATACAAAATTAGCCGGGCATGGTGGTACATGCCTGTAATCCCAGCTACCTGGGAGGCTGAGGCAGGAGAATCACTTGAACCCGGGAGGTGGAGGTTGCGGTGAGCAAAGATCATGCCATTGCACTCCAGCCTGGGCAACAAGAGCAAAACTCCATCTTCAATAAATAAATAAATAAATAAATAAATAAATAAACTGCAGGATAGATACTGGATTGCAGGAAGGATTTTTTAAAAATAGTGAGCACTTTCACTGCAATAGCAATTGATCATTACAAAGTGCTCGCCATGGGGTAGTGGCCTGTTTCTCCATTCTTCACATGTAGTGACTCGTTTAATCCTTCCAACACAATGGGGTGCTTACTGTTCCCATTTTACAGATGGGGAAACTGAGGCTCAGAGAAGTAAATTGATCTGTTTCCCGGAGCATACAACTAGACAATGATGGGGCCAGAATTCAAACCCAAAGGGTTAGGCTCTGGAATCCACACTTTATGACAGCATGCTAATGAATATTTATTCAATGAATAATGGATGAATATTCCTATTGAAGGAAGGAAGGAAGCAAGCAATGGGAGCAGGGAGCTTAAGAGACTGCTGCAGAGGCCTTGGTGAGAGGTGATGGGACCGTGAACTACGAAGAGGTGGTAGAGTCAGAGGAATGGACATAGATGAGAAATATTTCAGCATCACACTGTCCAAGTTAGGAACCACTATCTAAATTAACTAAAATCTTAAAAATTCAGTTCTGTAATACCCTTGCCACTTTTTAAGAGCTCAATTAAGTGAACTTTTAAGTGAACATTTTAAGTGACCTCATCACAAAGTTATGTTAGACAGCACTGCTGATGGCATGGGTGCTAGAAATGAGAGCAGGGTGGCCTCTTCTTCATCTTCACAGCCTCTCCATAAGCTCAGCTCAGAGAGGTTAAGTGACCCATGCATAGCCACACATGGGTGGGAAGCCATCTGAAAGTCCTACTCTTTCCTGCACCTCTCTGTTACCACACTTAATTCATTCACTCAATAGAGGGCAGTTGAGCAACACTATTTTGGTTCCTGGGGAGGTGACATGTGGCTTACGCATGGGTTTGGCTCCTAGGGGATCAAATTCTGTCCTCAGAATCTGTGAATATGTTTGCTTGAGATGAGGAGACTGTCTTGGATAATCTAGGTGGGGCTAATATAGCCACAAGGGTCCTGGGCCTTATAAGAGGGAGGTAGGGGGACCAGAAAAAGAGATTTGAAGATACTGTGCTGCAGGATTTAAAGATGGAGGAAGGGACCATGAGCCAAGGAATGTAGGTGACCCCTAGAAGCCAGAAAACTAGGAAACCAGGTCAGCAGGTTGTTTTAGCATTTATATCCACATATCTAGGTAGCATTATATCTCTAGATCCAGACTACTCATTGTTAAACATCAAATGTTTACTTCTGACCATGGAAGATGAGAATTCAGTCCCCATCTAATCCTCTTCCCTTTCCCCATGGAGCCAATTCCATCACAGGTAGTTATTCTGGTTAGATAAATACTCCAAACTTGCACAGCTGGGCTCCTTAGTCCAATGTGATTACTTCTCCTTCCACCCCAACTTTTCTTCCTGGAGTTTATAATTGCCTTTGTTTTATTGTTTCCGGGTTTTCTAGCTATATCAATTCCAAACTTATGAATTGCTTCAATCTTCTCTTGATACAGTTCATTGCCATCCTACCATCCATCACCATCTGCAATTCTTATTACTAGTTTTTAACTGACCTTCCAGATAATTTTATGCAAATAGGAAACATATGCATGTCCACGCATTCCTGCTCTTTTTAAAGACGCACACGGTTACATTATGCATATGCTGGTTTGCCCTTGTGTTTTCCCATCATCGGTATATCTACAAAGAGCATTCTCTCTAAGCATAAATAGATCAGCCTCACTCTTTGCAGTGGCTACCTGGAAATGCTGTATTTTATTTAAATAACCCCTGTTAATTATAGCTTTAGTTGCTTCCAAATCTTAAAAAATATATATATGAATATAAATATATTAAATATAATACATATTAGATATTAAATATATATATACACAGTCTATCCTCATTATTTACATGTTCCATATTTGCAAATTCACCCACCTGCTGAAAGTTATTTGTAACCCCAAAATCAATATTCATGGCACTTTTGTGGTCATTTGTGAACATGTGCAGAGCATGGAAAATTCGACTCCACCAATGTGCACGTTCCCAGCTCAGGGTGAACAGGGGAATGCTCTACCTTCTAGCTTCAACTCTCATACTGTAAACAACTGTCCTTTTTGTAGCGTATTTAGTGCCACCTCTTTTTGTATTTTTGTGGCTTTTTGTTAGTTATTTTGCAGTTTAAAACGTCCCTTCAGATATGCTCCCTTTGGCAGCACACATACTAAAACGTCCCCAGCATAGTGCTCAAGTGTTGGCTCATGTTTCCAAGCACAATAAGGTTGTGATATCCATTATGTAAGAAATACACATCAGATAAACTTCATCCAGGCATCAGCCACAGAGCTGCTGGCTGTGAGTTCAACGTCAGTGAATCAACAATATATATTAATATGTTACTTGCGTATAAATACAATAGTGAAAATTCTCTGAATAATTCTAAAATTGAGTTACTATCTTCTGCCTATGTACCTAAGTCTTCAAAGAAATGGTTACACCAACCACCAAATATGGCTCTGATGTGTTTGTGGCTTGATAATTGTGAAATATTAAAGTGATAGTTTAACATCTTCCTTATTCATACAGATGGCTGTTATGCAACTAGATTAGATTCTGCATATAGTATGTTTAGTTCAAGTCCTGGCACACAGTACATGTTCAATAAATGCTAGTTTTTTGGAAGGAGGAGAGGTATGGAACCAAATGATACCAGGTATCATTAAGAGTTTAAGTTTGCCTGCCTCCGCAGAAGAACACATATCACAAATGTTTAATGAGTATCTACACTGTGCCAGGCATAAAGAGAGGCACTTGGAACCATGAACAAATCAAAGATCTCATGGATCTTTTCTTTCATAGGTTGGATCTCAACTCTGGGAAAAAACAAACAAACAACAACAAAAAAAACAAAATATAAAGCAGTTCCACTTACGTGCATAGAATGGACTGGTCCTCCCGATCTGCAAACAGAAAGAAAAAAGAGCCATGGATTAAAATGAGCTCTGAGCTAAGGGTCTGGACTTGGCTCCTCCTAGGGCCATTCTAAAGTTCCACCATGCCGGCCCCACTGGAAGTGACAACAGGTCAGCTGGGCTCATTGTCCAGGCCACAGGGGCCAAGACCAAAGCCAAAAGGGCAGCCCCAAAGTCCGAGAGGCAGCCCCAGAAAGACGCTGGAGCCTGACTGATCCAGGAGTCATTAGCATCCAGCCACATCAGTTCTGGAGGTGTCGCTGGAGGCCCACCCCACACAGATTAGGATAGGAACCAAACACAGATGTTAGATCTATACAGATTGGAATTCCACTTAGCCACTTCTTTGCTCTGTGGCCTTGGGCAAGTATTCTTAAACTCCATGCCTCAGTTCCTTCATCTGTAATATAGTATTGTACACATTTGTGGTTTTTTGTAAATCCAGCATCCATTTCCTCTTCTTCCAGAAGCATCTTGTGGTCCTTGAGGTTTCCCCCATCACCCCTGCCATCATGTACAGTCTTAGTGGGACTGCCTCGTAAGTACCTTCAACAAAGAGGTAAGAATGTGCTCCAGGCTGCATTGGTCGGACTCTCTGGCCTAAAGCTCCAAGCTCAGTCAAGGACAGGGAAGCACAGCAGGTGGACAGAGCCCTGAGGCAGACTTTCTTTCTGCCCCTGGACCCAAGCAGCCCCAGTTTCTGTCATTTACCTAGCCTGATTCCCAGTATTCCCGCTGCATCTGTGAGCTCCTCCATACTCCCCTACAAATCCTTTTCCTCTACTAGATGACAGAGTCAGTCTCCATTATTTACTACCAGAGAAACCCAAAAGATACAGAGGTCATCAAAGAACTAAACATGATTAAGCAGACATTACCCATTACCTTCTACTCTTAAAGAGGCCTCTGACGTGGAGCCAGGCTCTGAAGACCCATTTCCTTCCCAAAGAGAGATCTGAGAACAGTTACCAACACTTTCAATGGTCACCTAATGATGTAGAAATCCCAGCATCACATCTGCTGACAGACAATGCCACAGTGGCAAGCATTTCTTAAATCCACTCCCTGGCTTCAGTCCTACTAGTTCAGTGCTCAGCTCTCACAAGCTTCATTTCAAGTCTCCTAGGCTTGGTTTAACATTGTATCTCTAGTACTGGCAGATAGATAGTAGGTGCTGAATTATACTTGTTAGATAGGTGGATGGATGGATGGATGGATGGATGGATGGATGGATGGATGGATGGATGGGAAGATGAGTAGATGGAAGGAAGGAAGAAAGGAAGGAAGGGTAGATGGGTGAATTGAAGGGTGGGTAGATGGGTGGGTGGATGGATGAATAGACAGATGGATGGGAGGGTGGATGGGTAGGTGGATAGGCAGATGAGTAAGTGAGTAGATGGGTGGGTGGATGGGCAGATGGATGGATGGATGGATGGATGGATGGATAGATGAGTAGATGGGTGGGAGGATGGAAGGACAGGTGGATGGGTAAGTGAATGGAAGGAAGGAAGGAAGGAAAGAAGGAAGGAAGACAGGATGAGTGGATGGAAGAATGGATGGACAGGTAAATGGATGGGAGGATAAATGGATGGGTGGTTGGGTGAATAGATAGATAGGTGGCTAGATGGAAAGATGGATAGATGGATAGGTAGAGAGACAGGAAGACAAATGGATGAGTGGGTGGGTGGGTAGGTGGACGAATAGATGGATGGAAAGAAGGAAGGAAGGATGGATGGATAGATGGATAGATAGGCAGGAAGAAAGAAAGAAGAAAGGAGGGAAACGTGGGTAGATGGGTAGGTGGGTGGGTGTATGACTGGGTGGATGGAGGAGGGAAGAATGAGTGGGTGGATGACAGAGTAGATGGCTGGGTGAATGGGAGGGAGGACAGACTGGATAGGTGGGCAAATGAGAGGGATGGATAGATGGATGGTTGGATGGGAATATGAATGGGAGGATGGATGGGACTGAAGAAGGCAAAGTGAAAGCGGTAACTCTTTCTTCCATCTATAATTTGAAGAGAGAACTGACTGGAGGTGGGCACGATCCTCAGATCCTATGCCCAACTCCAATCAGTTCTCTCTCTCTTCCCTCAGATTATAGATGGATGTTTAGGTGGCCTGGTTGAACGAAATCCTCAAGACAAAAGGCCTAAAGACTAGTCAACTCTGGAAGTTTCAATTCTGGTGTATTTATGTAATGGCGCATTTAAAATTAGGCAGGCTGGGCACAGTGGTAATACCTGTAATCCCAGCACTTTGGGAAGGCAAGGAGGGTGGATCACTTGAGTTCAGGAGTTCCAGACCAGCCTGGCTAACATGGTGAAACCCCATCTCCACTAAAAATACAAAAATTAGCTGGGTGTGGTGGCACACGCTTGTAATCCCAGCTACTCAGGAGGCTGAGGCAGGAAAATTGCTTGAACTCGGGAGGCAGAGGTTGCAGTGAGCAGAGATCGTGCTACTGCACAGCAGGCTGGGCAACAGAGCAAGACTCTGTCTCAAAAAAATACATGAATAAAATAGGCAGCCATTGAAAAGAAGCAGGCAGAGCTTTATGGATGGACACAGAAAAATCTCCAAAATATATTAAGCTAAACAAAGATGAGGTAGCATAGTGTTATACCTTTTGTGTTTTAAAAAGAGAGATATATAGGTAGGATGCAGTGGTTCATGCCTGTAATCTCAACACTTTGGGAGGCTGAGGTGGGAGGATCACTTGAGGCCAGGAGTTCCAGACCAGCCTGGACAACATAGCAAGACCCAGTCTCTTTAAAAAAAAATTATTTTTTTAAATTAGCTAAGTGTGAGGGACATACCCCTTGTCCCAGCTCCTTGGGAGGCTGAGACAGTAGGATCCCTTGAGCCAAGGAGTTCAAGGTTGCAGTGAGCTGTGATTACACCATGGCACTCCAGCCTGGGCAGTGGAGTGAGACCCTATCTCTAAAAACGGGCCTGGGACGGGCGCAGTGGCTCACGCCTGTAATCCCAGCACTTTGGGAGGCTGAAGCAGGCAGATCACTTCAGGTCAGGAGTTCAAGACCAGCCTGGCCAACATGGTGAAACTCTGTCTCTACTAAAAATACAAAAATTAGCCAGGCATGGTGGCAGGCACCTGTAATCCAAGCTACTCCGGAGCCTGAGACAGGAGAGTTGCTTAAACCCAAGAGGGGGAGGTTGCCGTGAGCCAAGATCACGCCACTACACTCCAGCCTGAGTGACAGAGCAAGACTCCAAAAACAAACAAACAAACAAACAAACAGACAAACAAACAGAACCAACAAACGGGCCTGAGCCTGAAGGACTGAGAAAAGGGACAGGAGGAAGACTTACTTTCACCCATTCTACTTCTATCCTGGTTATGTTTGTGCTGTGAACACATATAATCTTTTTCTCATCCCATCAAAAATGATCAATAGAAAAAGAGTCCGTACTGTTCTTCATGAAACCGTCATGACCACAAAGCTTAAAAAAGACAGAAAAGAAAGAGCCACCCCATTACGATCCCACTAGCAGTTCCGATCTCCCGAGGGCTCACTGCACTGCGGGCATATGCTGAACTCCTGTGTTGAAGTGACCCACTGAATTCTCTCAGCAGCCCCTGGGGTGGGCACCGGCATTGCCTCCCTCTTACAAATAAGGAAAGTGAGGTTCAGAATCGAGGCAACTTGCACAAGGTCACTGGGGTGGGTTGAATTGTGACTCCCAAAAGAGATATTCACTCGGAAACTCAGACTGCGATATTATTGACTGATCAGTTGATTGAGATGGGGTCTTACTTTGTTGCCCAGGCTGGTGTGCAGTGGCATGATCTCAGCTCACTGCAATCTCAACCTCCCAGGCTCAAGTGATCCTCCCTCTCAGGCCTCCCCTGGAGCTGGGACTACAGGCACATGCCAGCATGCCTGGCTAATTTTTGTATTTTTTTTGTAGAGATGGGGTCTTGCTATGTTTCCCAGGCTGGTTTCACACTCCTGAGCTCAAGGGACCCGCCTGCCTTGGCCTCCCAAAGTGTTGGGATTACAGGCATGAGCCACTGCATCCCATCTGTGATGTTATTTAGAATAAGGGTCTTGCAGATGTAATTAAGCGAAGAATGTTGAGATGAGGTCATCCTGGCTTGGAGTGAGACCTAAATCAATGGTGTCCCTATTTATAAGAGAAAGGAGGCCAGGTGTGATGGCTCATGCCTGTAATCCCAGCACTTTGGGAGGCTGAGGCGGGTGGATCACCCGAGGTCAGGAGTTCGAGACCAGCCTGGGCAACATGGTGAAACCCATCTCTACTAAAAATACAAAAAATTAGCCACTCATGGTGGCAGGCACCTGTAATCCCAGCTACTCAGGAGGCTGAGGCAGGAGAATCGCTTGAATCCAGGAGGTAGAGGTTGCAGTGGGCTGAGATTGTGCCACTGCACTCCAGCCTGGGCAACAGAGCAAGACTTCAACTCAAAGAAAAAAAAAAACAGGAAAAAAAACAATCAAACTTTAATCTCTCCACTATACTCTGGAGACAGACAGATATCCGTGCCTTTAGCTTCCACCCGGGGGGAGAAATTCACTTGAGGACAGAGCAAAATGGGAAACCAGTTTAAATTTTTTTTTTTTTTTTTCCTGAGATGGAGCCTCACTCTGTAACCCAGGCTGGAGTGCAGTGGCTTGATCTTGGCTCACTGCAACCTCTGCCTCCTGGGTTCAAGCAATTCTCCCGCCTCAGCGCCCCCGAGTAGCTGGGATTACAGGCCCCCGGGTGGGTGCCACCACACCCGGCTAATTTTTATATTTTTTGCAGAGACGGGGTTTTACCATGTTGGCCAGGCTGGTCTTGAACTCCTGACCTCAGGTGATCTACCCACCTCAGTCTCCCAAAGTACTAAAAAATGATTTTTTAAAAGAGGGTGACGGATAGAAGAACCAGGTTCCCTGTGATTAGAATCCAGGCAGAGACAACCTCCTGGGACTGGCGCAGACAACCTCCACTATCTTAAGGAGAGATTTTGAGATGGACAGACAGATGGGCTATGTTGATCCACTACTTCAGGGACACAGGCAGGCTTTCCTAGCAGTCTTGTGAATCCTAGGCCCAGAGCAGGAGAGATTTATAGGCTCAGATGCTCACAGGCCCCCCAGGAGAGGGAGCAGGCTCCAGGGAAGGCCTGGGAGCTGCTAGCGCGGCTCCGAGCTGGGGACGGCTGGGAGACCTCTGGCCCGACGTTCCCATCGGAAACACACCACTTCCAGGCGTGGGAAGCTTGCAGGGTGCTGGTGACGAGCAGAAGGACTCCATGTGGGTGCTGTCTGCCAACCCACGTGGAGCACAGGGAACTCTAAGATCCTGGAACTTTTTATCTGATTCCTTCCCCAAGCCTGAGCTTGTGTTGGACTCAAAAGCAGTGTTCTCCGTACAAAGCAGCTTCACCCCTTCCTGGCTTTGCACAGGCGATTTCTTCTGCTCAGTGCACCCACCACCACTTCTCCTCTGGCCTAATCCATTCTCTCTCTGGTTTTTTTTTTTTTTTTTTCCATTGAGGTAAAATTTACACTACATAAAATGAACCATTTTAAAGTGAAGAATTCGAGCCAAGCACAGTGGCTTATGCCTGTAAACTCAGCATTTTGGGAGGCCGAGGCAGCTGGATCTCCTAAAGTCAGGAGTTCGAGACCAACATGGCAAAACCTCATCTCTACCCAAAAATACAAAAATTAGCTGAGTGCTGTGCACACCTATAATCCCAGCTCCTTAGGAGGCTGAGGCAGGAGAGTCACGTGCACCGGGGAGGTGGAGGCTGCAGTGGGCTGAGATCGCGCCACTGTACTCCAGCCTGGGTGACAGAGGGAGACCCTGTCTCAAAAAATAGTAATAAAAATAAAAAAATAAATACAGTGCATAATTCAGGGGCATTTAGTGCATTCACAGTGTTACATAACTACCACCTCTATCTAGTTCTAAAATATTCTGTTACTCCAAAATGAAACCCTGTACTCATTAAGCAGTCACTCCCCCATAAGCCCTGGGACCACAAATTTGCTTTCTGTCTCTGTGGACTTACCTATTCTAGATATTTCTGCATAAATGGAATTGTACCATGTGTGGCCTTTTATGTCTGGCTTCCTTCACTTAGCATGTGGCTGAAGTTGGTCCATGTTGTAGCAGGTCCCAGACTTTATGCCTATTTATAGCTGAGTCATATCACGTTGTATGGATAGATCATATTTTGTTTATCAACAGTTGATGGACGTTTGGGTTATTTCCACCTTTTGGCTATTCTGCACCGTGCTGCTATGAACATTCCTGCACAAGTTTTAGTTTGAGTACCTTTTCAATTCTTTGGCTATATATACCCTAATCTGTATTTGAAACATCATCTTGGGAGTCAACTCTTTCACGATACCTTCTCTAACTCTGCACTTTTCTAGAGCTGAGTTGGGGACCGTTCCACTTGACCTCCTACCTGCAGGATGGCCATGGACAGTGGTGCATGTTGTACACTGCATAACTCTATGGAGAAACTATTTGCATTGGTCATTGTAGATGCGTGTGTTTATTGTAATAATCTTTCAGCAGATGGAGGAAAAGTGCTTTAAGAAAATGGTACCTTTCTCTAATTCTATAAACGTGAGTGTCATATGGCCTAGTGGCGCCTACGGTCCACAGGTTCTCTCCATTTTAGTAATTATCATCATTGTGATTCTTACTTAACAAATGTGTCAAAACATTTTGGCAGAAAAAGGTACAGATGACATGGAATGATAATAGGCCATCTATCCCTGGTATGGTATTCAGAGTTCTTCTTGTTTTTCTTGTCCATATTGGCAAAAATTATGGACTTTACATTATTCATAATATCCAAAAAGTAGAAACAACCAAATGTCCATCAACGGGTAAATGGATAAACAAAACATGGTCTACCCAGACAATGGGATAGTATTCAGCCATGAAAAGAAAGGATGTTATGGCTGGGCGCCATGGCTCATGCCTGAAATTCCAGCCCTTTGGGAAGCTGAGGCAGGTGGATTGCTTGAGCCCAGGAGTCCGAAACCAGCCTGGGCAACATGGCGAAACCCTGTCTCTACAAAAACAATGCAAACATTAGCCGGGCATAGTGGCACATCCCTGTGGTCCCAGCTACTCAAGAGGCTGAGGTGGGACAATGGCTTGAGCCCAGGAGGTGGAGGTTGTAGTAAGCTAAGATTGCGCCACTGTACTCCAGCCAGGGTGATAGAGACAGACCCTATCTTAAAAAATACATAAATAGTACAAAACCATGATACAACATGGATGAACCTTAACAACATTATACTAAGTGAAAGAAGCTAGCTGGCTGGGCGCAGTGGCTCACACCTGTAATCCTAGCACTTTGGAAGGCCGAAGTGGGCAGATCACAAGGTCAGGAGTTCAAGACCAGCCTGGCCAAGATAGTGAAACCCCGTCTCTAGTAAAAATACAAAAATTAGTCAAGTGTGGTGGCACATGCCTATAGTCCCAGCTACTCAGGAGGCTGAGGCAGGAGAATCACTTGAATCTGGGAGGCAGAGGTTGTGGTGAGCCGAGATCGTACCACTGCACTCCAGGCTGGGCAACAGAGCAAGACTCTGTCTCAGAAAAACAAAAAAGAAGCCAGCCACAAAAGGTCACATATGATTCCATTTATATGAAATGTCCAGAATAGGCAAATCCATAGAGACAGGAAGTAGATTTGTGAATATGTGGCTGCCAGGAGCTGCGGGTAGGAATATGGAGTGACAAAAATATGTGCATAAGATTTCTTTGGGGGATGATAGAAATATAAAATTATATTGCAGCAATGGCTGCATAACCGTGTAAATTACTAGTGAATTTAGACAGTTATGCAGACATCACTGCAATATAATTTAGGTGTGAATTGCATCCTTAAAATGAATTTATTTAAATTATACCACATAAAGCTTTTTTAAAAATGATGTTCATTTTATACTGACTCTGAATGGTTATAAATCTGACTTCTTCCACTTCACACAGGTCTATTAGGTTTCCAGCAATTACAAAATTGTTTGTTTTTAATGCTTTTCCCATGAACCAATGAGCTCCTTCCTGAAGGTCAAGGGCTGTGCCTGATCCCGGGTACAAGGAACAATGCCTGACACACAGTAGGTGCTCAGGAAATGCTTATTAATTTGAATTGCTCTCTGGCTCAGAGAGGCAACCAAGGTAGAAGCAATGGAAAATGCATATTCACGTGTTCACATATTCACTCAACAAATGAGTCCTGAGCCAGGTACTGAAAGCATGAAAGTCAATAAGATCTACCTTTTTTTTTTCTTTTCTTTTTTAAGAGATGAGGTCTCACTCTGATGCCCAGGCTGCAGTGCAGTAGCACGATCATAGCTCACTGCAGCCTCGAACTCCTGGGCTCACATGATCCTCCCATCTCAGCCTCCTGAGCAGCTGTGACTACAGGTACATGCCACCATGCCTGGCTAATTTTTAAAATTTTTTTTGTAGAGACAGGGCCTTACTATATTACCCAGGCCGGTCTCAAACTCCTGGCCTCAAGTAATCCTCCCGACTCGGCCTCCCAAGTAACCAAAACTATAGGCTCAAGTCAACGCACCTGGCTTCATGACTTAGATGCCAAGTTTTTTTTTTTTTACACCACCTGAGCAGGACAGGAAGCCTTCATGGCAGAGTTGACCACTGAGCAGCGTTAAGAAAAATGTGAAAGAATCTCCTGGGGAGAGGTTGAGGCAGAGCATCCCAAGAAGAGGGCCTGGGACAGGAGCTCCGAAGTGGGCAGGGACACAGTACCGAGTCTTCATGGAAGCTGGGAAGGCTGGAGCCGGGGGTGGCCGGCCGTCATCAGGACCTGCCTGGGGCTGAGCTTCCCACCAGCCCAGATCCCTGGGGCTCATGTCACCTCACACCCCATCCTTAAACATGCCTCTCTCCCCTCCTCCTCCCCAGACTCCCTGCCCAGCCTTGGATGTGCAAGCTTCCAGGCACATTTCCTGAGAAGATAAAGGGCTTCAGCGGTTCCTCCCCCGCTGCGGGCCTGAGGACTCCCAGGAGGTACCCAGCTCCCCACAGACCAGCTATTTCGGCCCAAGCCCAAACACAAGCTGGTGGATTCTGGCTGGGGAGCCAGAGCACTGCAGGCTGACCATAAAAGGAGAAAACCCAGAGGGAACTGAGCACAGACCCAGGCTCCCAGCGTCTGCCCTTCTTGCTGGTGCCAGGCTGCTGGGGGATCCAGAGAGAGGTAATGAAAACCCCTGTCTCTGCAGGGCCATCAATACCCCTGGGCTAGTGAAGAAGGAAGGTCTCAGCCTCCATTGTCTGCAGTAAAGTGGCTCTCTACCTAATGCCCTGCAGGGAAGCAGATGCCAGAGGTTCCGGATCTTCTGTGATGTGACTGTGAACGTGGCCACCACACGGCCCTTGACAGTGGGTCCCCGGCAGATGGTTGCTAATGCCTGTTGAACTTGTCCTGTCCATGCACTGTGTCCCCAACACGCTCCCCAAATTACCCTTATAACACCTGGAATAGGCAGTCATCATCCTCTCAGGACAAGTGAGGAAACTGAGGCACAAAGTAGTAGCCCGGGCAGAGCTGGGAGTGGAACCCAACTCCAGAGCCATGCCCTAAGCCACTCTGTAAGCGAGGGCCCTTCTCTTTCTTCAGCCTTCATCTCCCCATGCTGCTCTCCTGGCAGAACTGGTTAGGATGAGATGCTGAGTAAGAAGAGTTAGTTTGGGAGCCTGTGCTGCAACCCAGCAGATATTTTCCAAACCTACAGGAAGCCCTGGTATTTTAAAAGCGGAACTGGGCTGGGTATAGGAGCTCATGCCTGTCATCCCAGTGCTTTGGGAGGCTGAGGCAGGAGGATTGCTTGAGGCCAGGAGTTTGACACTCAAAGTGAGACCCCTATCTCTATGAAAAAAAATGTTTTAATTAGCTGGGCACAGAGGTGTGTACCTGTAGTCCCAGCTATTTGGAAGGCTGAGGCAGGAAAATTGCTTGAGCCTAGGAGTTCGAGGTTACAGGGAGGTATTATTGTGCCACTGGACTCTAGCTTGGGTGACAGAGTGAAACTCTGTCTCTAAAAAAAATAATAAAAACATGAAAGCAGAACTGGCCAGTGAAGGGCTGTAGGAGACAGGAAAACCAATGTTCTCCCCCTCTTGGGCCTCCACTCCTACCTCCTACATTCTCCCCTTTCTCTCTGTTCCAGCCCCAGCAGCCTCATAGAACCTATATCAAGTTCCCTAGTCAAACCTACACGTCACCTTCCAAGGAGTCCTCCCCTGTCCTCCAAAGGCTCCTAGGACTACAGTTCCCCACTCCCTGGACCTCCCCTTCTTAGTAGCTACTTGTGGGATGATTCAATTCATATTTACACATACACACAGGAGGCTATGTCTAGGGCAACATCTAACAATCAATACTGTTAGAATGACCGGGCATGGTAGGTTACATCTGTAATTCCAGCACTTTGGGAGGCTGAGGTGGGAGGATTGCTTGAGGCCAGGAGTTCGAGACCAGCCTGGGTAACATAATGAGACCCCCGTCTCTACAAAAAGTTAAAAAATTAGCCAGGCATGATGATCTGCACCTGTGGCCCCAGCTATTTGGGAGACTGAGAGGGGAGGATCACTTGAGCCTAGGAGTTGGAGGCTGGAGTGAGCTATGAGTGTACCACTGTACTCCAACCTGGGCAACAGGGCAAGGCCTTGTCTCACAAAAAAAAAACTGTTGGATAAACAAGGGAATAGGGAGCCAGACTCCCCAGAGGCTGGGAGGACACTGAGCAGGGAGGTGCCTGACAAATGCAATTTAACAAGGAAGGTGCTGGCCAGGCACTGTGGGTCATACCTGTAATCCCAGCACTTTGGGAGTCCGAGGTGGGTGGATTGCTTGAGCTCAGGAGTTCAAGTCCAGCCTGAACAATATAGTAAAACCTCATCTCTACAAAAAATACAAAATTTAGCCAGTTGTGGTGGTGCATGCCTGTACGCAGCTACTCTGGAGGCTGAGGTGGGAGGATCACCTGAGCCTGGAGAGGCTGAGGCTGAGTGAGCCGAGATCACACCACTACACTCCAGCCTGGGTAACAGAGTGAGACCCTGTCTTAAAAAAAAAACAAAAAACAAACAAACAAAAAAAAACGAAACAAAACGTGAACTTTTCATAAGTCAGAGCACCAAACAGCTACTCCTAGCATCTCTGTAAAGATTGAGCCAGACAGACAGAGCCACTGTCCCCCCTCATTCCCAACCAGGCCAGACACAGAGCTGATAGCCACTGCAAAATCTACAAGAGACAGAGAAGCATTTGGCTGTACCCCTTCCTGGAGATGTGTCTGCAGCAGCACTGCCTCTGCAGCGAAACAGCTGGGAACTACTTCTTGGCTCCACCCTATCACCTCTGCCCCGAGGGCCCATTTCCTCACCAGGAAAATCCATAAAAATCCAGACCTTTCAAGGGCATGAAGATGACTGAAAGAGATTGGATTCAGAAAGAGCTTAAAATTACCCACGGCACATTTAAGAGCTTAGTAATTGCCATTAATCTCATCTTTATCATCATCATAATATAAAATAGTGATCTAAGGAAGAGGTTATAGACAGCAGTAATTCTGAATCAGCAGGACAGGATATTCAACCCTTTTCTGATTACGAGGTAATATGGTCTGAATGTCCATGTCTCCCCCAAATTCATGTGCTGGAATCCTCGCCCCCAAAGTGATATTAGGAGGTGGGGCCTTTGGGAGGTGATGAGATCATGGGGGTTTGATCCTCATGAATGGGATTAATATCCTCCTAAAAGACCCAGAGAGCTAGCAGGTCCCCTCCAGCACGTGAGGCACAGCGAGAGGGCACCACTAGGCCCTCACCAGACACCAAGCTTGATCTTGGACTTCCCAGCCTCCAGAACCGCGACAAACAAATATCTGTTTAAAAGCTACCCAGTCTATGGTATTTTGATATAGCAGCCTTAACAGACTAAGACACAAGGCCCATACTAGTCCCTTAGCCTTTAGGGGGCCTCAGTTACCTCTTCCATTATATGGGGACAAGAGTACTACACTATCTATACCATGCTACCTTGGAGGGAAGAGTAACATTCTGAGGGCAGTGAAGCAGGGTCCCCAAGTTTGACTTTCGGTTCTGGGGCCAAGTCACTCGGTGTGCTGAGCTTTCCATATCGATCAAATGAGGAGGCTGACACCCGCCCTGTGTGGTGCTGGTGAGGGCTGAGCAATGTGGGATTGACGGAGCAGTGAGCCCAGGACCTGATGTATCGCACGGACCCTGAGGACATCAGTGCCCTTCCTCTCTCTGCCTGTACTGGGGAGCAGCCTTGGGGGAGCTGGGTGAGCAGGAACCAGCCCCCAGGGGGCTGCTGATCTTGGGCAGAAGGATACAGCTGAGTGTGGGAACTTGCAAAGTGGAGAAAGTGGTTTGGATCACTCCACCCACAGAATTGTCTTAAGCTTAGAGAGGACTCAGCCAAGAGCCCCAAGCTGATAAAGGCTGGCTGTTATTTCTTTTTTTAATCCCCTGAGAGTGGCCATTTGTTGCTAATGAGGTGAGGACAAAACATTACTTGTGGCTATCTTGCACAGGGCAAGTGCAGACTGCTCAGAATGGAATCTTATCTGCCTTTCCTGCCCCTCCCACATCCCAGGGACTCATGGAGGGGGCTCCAAAGTGGTTCTTGTCTGGAGGGCTTTAATGGTGCTTTTCTCCTATTCATCACCTTCATTTATTGAACTCAGCTCCAGCCTCCTAAGCTTTGAGCCGTCAACACTCTGAGATGTAAGACAGTAGATAGCCTTCCGTGGGATTGAGGGGGATCCCTGTGGTTGCCCAGTGTCACCGACTGACCAGCAGGGCTCTGGCTTTGGAGTCAGGATAATCCAAGTGTATATTTGGCTCTGACACTTAACAAATCTTCAGCAAGTTCTCCACTCCTCTGAGTCTGTTTTCCCAGCTGTAAAAGGGGGCTAATAATAGCTCTTGCCGCTAGCGTTGGATCACCCAGTAAACCTTGTAAGCATATGCCGAGGGCACACCAACACAGGCGTGCACATGAAAGAAGAATTCCATAGTCGCCATTTCAAAGCACCACCAAGATAAACATCATGGGAAAAATAACAACTTTAGGCTGGGCACAGTGGCTCACGCCCATAATCCCAGCACTTTGGGAGGTCAAGGCAGGAGGATCACTTGAGGCCGGGAATAAGAGACCAGCCTGGGCACTACAGTGAGACCCTATCTCAAAAAAAAAAATTTTTTTTGTTTTTCACTAGGCATGGTTGGCTCACACCTGTAACCCCAGCACTTTGGGAAGCCTAGGCAGGTGGATCACTTGAGCTCAGGAGTTCAGGACCAGCCTGGGCAACATGGTGAAATCCCGTCTCCACAAAAAATACAAAAATTAGCTGGGTGTGATGGTGTGTGGCTGTAGTCCCAGCTACTTGGGGAGCTGAGGTGAGAAACTGGAGCCTAGGAGGTCAAGCCTGCAGTAAGCTGTGTTCGTGCCATTGCACTCTAGCCTGGGTGACAAAGTGAGAACCTGTCTCAAAAATGAAAAAAGGCTGGGCACAGTTGCTCATGCCTGTAATCCCAGCACTTTGGAAGGCCGAGGTGGGTGGATCATCTGAGGTCAGAATTTCAAGACCAGCCTGGTCAACAAGGCTGTCTCTAGCAAAAATGCAAAAATTAGCTGAGAATGGTGGTGCACACCTGTAATCCCAGCGACTCAGGAGGCTGAGGCAGGAGAATCACTTGAACCTGGGAGGTGGAGGCTGCAGTGAGCTGAGATTGCGCCATTGCACTCCAGACTGGGCGACAGGGGCAAAACTCCATTTCAAAACAAACAAACAAACAAACAAAAAACCATCTTTTTTTTTTTTAAATTAGCTGAGCATGGTGGTGCATCCCTGTAGTCTCAGCTACTTGGGAGCCTAAGGCAAGATTGCCGAACCCAGGAGTTTGAGGCTGCAGTGAGTTATAATCACACCACTGCACTCTAGTCTGGGCAACACAGCAAGACCCTGTCTCTAAAAAAAGCAAAAACAAAAAACAATTTTGTCAGCCTTCCTTACTTCATATATATATATAAAAAATATATAATATATATGACATATGCCTGCACCATAATAGTTTCAGGGCTTAGTTTTAAAATTCCTAATCTGGTCCTGTCCACCTTGTAGGTTTGTGGTAAAGATTAACTGAGAATATTTCTGTAAAGTCCTGAGCTTTATAGGAAGCATATAATTAAAATCCATGATTATTATTATCATCACTTCTTTGTAAAAGAAGGCATGAGAGACTTCCCATGAGAAGATGGTATGCTGAGTGCATGCATTTAGCTCTCTTCCTTCCTAAACCTTACTAAAGTAACAGTAAAAGACTTTCCAAAAATACATGAACCAGTTAACCAGGTGTGGTGGCTCATGCCTGGAATCCCAGCTCTTAGGAAGGCACAGGTGTGAGGAAAGCTTGAGCCCAGGAGTTCAAGACCTGCCTGCCTGGGAAATATAACAAGATCCCATTCTCCATACAAAAGGGGGGAAAAGGCGGGGAAAAAAAAAAAAGTGTAAAAAGGCCAGTGTGGTGGCTCATGCCTGTAGTCCCAGCAGTTTGGGAGGCTGAGGTGGGTGGATCACCTGAGGTCAGGAGTTCGAGACCAGCCTGGCCAAGCCGTCTCTACTAAAAATACAAAAATTAGCTGGGCATGGTGGCATACGCCTGTAATCCCAGCTACTCAGGAGGCTGAGGCTGGAGAATCGCTTGAACCCAGGAGGCGGATGCTGCAGTGAGCTGAGGTCGTGCCACTGCACTCCAGCCTGCATGACAAGAGGGAATACGCCATCTCAAAAAAAAAAAAAAAAAAAAGTGTAAAAACACATGAGGCAGTTTAAAAAGAACCAGAGAGGGGAGAACAGCAAAGCCACCTTGGAAGCCAGTAAATGGGATAAGCATTGAAAAGTACCAAGAAAAAGGCCAGACATAGTGGCTCACACCTGTAATCCTAGCACTTTGGGAGGCCGAGTTGGGTGGATCACCTAAGGTCGGGAGTTCGAGACCAGCCTGACCAACATGGTTAAACCACGTCTCTATTTAAAATACAAAAATTAGCTGGGCCTGATGGCAAATGCCTGTAATCCCAGCTATTTGGGAGACTGAGGCAGGAGAATCACTTGAACCTGGGAGGCGGAGGTTGCAGTGAGCTGAGATCATGCCATTGCACTCCAGCCTGGGTAACATGAGCGAAACTCCATCTCAAAAAAAAAAAAAAGTACCAAGAAAAAACTCTAAAGTCCGTGAGGAAAGGTGAGAAACAACCTAATTTCAACACAGAATTCCCCATTTCTACCCCAAACCTCAGAAACTGGCAGGGGCCTCTGGAAGAGAAGATCAAGGAGGAGACAAAAACATAAGGACTGGGTCAAATATAAGGCACTGTTAGACCCTTCGGATACCTTCTATACTCCCTGAAGCCAAGTGACTGCCCTTCTCACACCCCACAGAAGGTGGTGGATTTAGTCTCTGGTGAGGGTTAAACAGAGGGTCTCTGTCCTGGGGGTACACCAGGAACCATATGGAAAGAAGGAGGGTAATGTACAAATTTCACCCCACATTTTGAAACCCTCGGCTTCTTTTCGACTAGACACTCAAAATGATGTTAGACAGATCTTTAACCTCTAGGCAGAAGATTTTTCTACAGATCTTCTCTGAAGAATGAGATTAGCCCATGAACAAAAGACTGAAAGACAAATCAGAAGTGTCCTAATGGGGTGACCCAGCTCTTTCATATTCAGCAAGCCCATCCTACAAGTACTGCGCTTCCATCAACTCTTTGGTATCCCATGCAGTAAAGTATCCAGGAGGAATGGATAGCCAAGAATCCCAAGACATCTGAAGAAATCCACTAATATGACAGACAGAAGTTAAAACAAATAAATAGGGAAATATGTATCTTGGAGGAAATAGACTATGCATTAAATATCCTTTGAGAAACAGGATATCACATCCACAGAAAAAGAATGTCGTATGAAAGAAACATTTATAAATAAAATAGAATTTTTGGAATTTAATAAAA
>NW_012104143.1:1951758-1953678 GCF_000951045.1 Mandrillus leucophaeus | reverse complement strand
GGGTGACCCAGCTCTTTCATATTCAGCAAGCCCATCCTACAAGTACTGCGCTTCCATCAACTCTTTGGTATCCCATGCAGTAAAGTATCCAGGAGGAATGGATAGCCAAGAATCCCAAGACATCTGAAGAAATCCACTAATATGACAGACAGAAGTTAAAACAAATAAATAGGGAAATATGTATCTTGGAGGAAATAGACTATGCATTAAATATCCTTTGAGAAACAGGATATCACATCCACAGAAAAAGAATGTCGTATGAAAGAAACATTTATAAATAAAATAGAATTTTTGGAATTTAATAAAATATATACCAGAAATTTAAAACACAATGGAAGGGTTATGGAGAAAAGTAGAGGTAAGTGCCCAGAAAATAGAATTAAAAACAGTAAGTGATGAAAACGACAAGAGAAAGAGATTAAAATTATACAATCAGTCTAGGAGTTCTATTATGGAAATAAAAAGACTTCTAGGAAAAAGAAACAGAGAACACAGGGAGAAAGGGAGAAAGAAAGCATCAAAGAAATAATTTTCAAAATTTCCCAGAATTTGTGGATACAAGTTTATAGATTAATTGGGCCACTAAGTGTCCAGCATAATGGATAAAAATGGACTCATAGAAAGTCCCATTATCATGGCGGCGGGGGGAATGAAGACAGTCTAAAAGCTTCTAGAGAGGGAGGAAAAACAAAAACCATTCACGTACAAAGGATCAAGAATATTCTCAGCCAGGAAGGTGAATATAATCACACACACTCACACACATGAATCAGATTGGGTTTCATTTTCTCAAAACTGAAACTAGAAGGCAACAATGCAAATGCCTTAAAAAGCTCAGGCAAGAAAGTTATTTATAACCTTCTGAAAACAACTTTCTTGCCTGAAATTTTAAACCCAGCTAAACTATCCTTTAAGTGTTAGAGAAGCATCCAGCCTCTCAGATATGCAAGTTCTCAATGCCTCACGATCACGTACATCCTTTCTTGAGAAGCTACTGGACGAAGTGCTTGATTTAAGCTGGAGAGTAAAGCAAGAAACAGGAAGACATGAAAACTGGGAAATAAGGAATCCACTATGAAAGCATTACAGGGAATTTCAAGGATGGTGAAAAAGATCCTACATGACAGCTACTAGCTGTAGAGAAAGCCAGGGCAGATCAGAAGGCTATAGTAGAAATCACCTTCAAGGAGATGATATCAATATGATCCCCAATACATTTCTGGACATATTAAAAGGAGATTAACACATTTAGAAGGAGGATTTGGGGCAGAATTGGTGGTTAAGTACATGAAAAACAAGGTTGGGAGAAAAAAAAGGCAATTGCTAACTCCAGGAAAAAGAAAAGTCATACAGAAAAAAGAAAAGCAGTCACAAAGCAGTGCAAAGCTCAGCTTTGAATAACATCTGCATAATCATAATAATGTAAACTCTAGATAGCATTACATAGTCATAATAATGGAAACTCTGAACACTGAGTTTGTCGAAACTAAGATAAAATTATATTGGGACTCTATGAGATAAGGCATATGTGTTGGAACAAGGAAGTAGGCGCAAATCCAGGGGGTGAATGAGCTAAATTTCATCTTTCATGGAGGAAAGTCAACAGATGATACCTAAAACTGAAAAGAAAATTAAGATAGCAGCACTATGATCAAGTGTTTTTTTAAGTGATATGGTGGTAAATACAAAAAAAAATCAATTAAAGGAGTTTGAGAAGTAGCAGAGGATGGCTATTTTTCTTAACAAGCCTTCAAAAATTACTTGACTGTAAGCCATTTGCATGAATACTTTTAACAAAAATAAAAACCAATTTTTTAAAAAAGAGAACAAGGAATTCCTGTATGCACTGATATGTAACACCCTCTGGCCAAATATAGAACTGTATATATATGGAATGCTAGTATTTGTAGGGAAATCTTA
>NW_012104143.1:1943880-1951233 GCF_000951045.1 Mandrillus leucophaeus | reverse complement strand
TTGGGAGGATGCCATCTTGTAAAGCATCTCTTAGAAAGTCCCTCCCATATTCCCAACTCCTGTGAGGCAGCAAAGGGCTGAGCTCTGGCTCTGAGCTTCCTGCCACAGTATGCTAGTCAACCCCTCTAAACTGGCCCCTCCCACACTCATCATATCCATTCTCACCCCTACATAAAAGCCATCCCTGTCCCCTTTCTCTCATCTTAGCAAACCATTCTTCGAGGCTTATAAAGCCCCACCTCTGCCAAATAACCCACCCCATCCATCCTGACCCTGGTAGGTTCTTTTCTATAAATAATTCATTCATTCAACAAATATTAGCTGAGCAGCTACTATGTGCCAGGCACCAGAAAATGTGCTGGAGATACAATGATGGACATGCAGAGAAGGATGCAGTTTATGGGTCCTCAGGAATTTACTGTCCATGTGACACAACTGCAATGCTTCATCTTATATTCAGTGCATGTGTGTTACCCATCCCTCCTCAGTCCCACCTTTTCACACCCCATCTTTTCCATGAAGAACTCAAGGAAGAAGCCATGTGTGCTAGCTTTCCCTTTCCACCTTCACGGTAAGCTTGTGTGGATCCCAGCCCAGTGACTTAACAGAATGAGGCAGTGCCATTTATCAATGGAGTCAACACACTGGGCCTACATGTTTCTTCACAAAAAACAATTTCCTACTTGGGAATGGGGGAAAAAATTAAGCAAATGGGGGAAAAAATTAAGCAGATGAACAGAACTCTTCCCAAGTTTAAATTTTTCTCTATGGTTTTTGAGATTCTTTTTATTTTTGGAGTCCACCATCAGTGATTTGCCAGAAAGCACCAGGTCATGCCAAAATAGACGAGTGCACAGCAGCTGTTGGTTAACATTTAAATTAAGAGTTTATCTTTTATGGATGTGTATACTCATGGTTGTTATTTTCTTTCTTTCTTTGTTTTGAGGCAGGGTCTTACTGTGTTGCCAAGGCTGGAGTACCATAGCATGATCATAGTTGACTGCATTCTTGAAGTCCTGGGCTCAAGTCATCCTCCTGCCTCAGCCTCCAGAGTAGCTAGGACTACAGACTCATGCCACTGTGGCCAGCTAATTATTTCTTTTGTAGAGACAAGAGCTCACTGTGTTGCCCAGTCTGGTCTCTAACTCCTGGCCTCAAGTGGTCCTCCTGCCTGGGACTCCCAAAGTGCTAGGACTGGAGACATGCTGCTGTGCTCAGTCATGAATGTCATTTCCTACTGGAGCTTACTACGTGTCAAGTGAACATTTCTAAGTAGTTTCAGAGAGCTGACCATGCAATTTTGTGTTAAAACCTAGAGCCCACGAGGAATCAAATACATGAAAAGAGGGTGTCCTTGTCAATTACAACATTGCCCCACAGTTAAGAGGTGGTCTAGGGCAGGCGTCTCAAACCACTGTACCACCGACTGGTACTGCACAGCAGGAGGTGAGTAGTGGGCTTCATTGTATTTATAGCCACTCCCTATCACTCCAATTACCACCTGAGCTCTGCCTCCTGTCAGATCAGAGGCGGCATTAGATTCTTATAGAACCACGAACCCTATTGTGAACTGTAGATGTGAGGGATCCAGGCTGTGTGCCCCTTATGAGAATCTAATGCCTGATGATCTTCCACTGTCTCCCTTACCTCTAGATGGGACCGTCTAGTTGCAGGAAAGCAGGCTCAGGGCTCCCACTGATTCTACATTATGGTGAGTTGTATAATTATTTCACTATATATTACAATGTAATCATAGAAATAAAGTGCACAATAAATGTAGTACACTGGAATCACCCCGAACCATCTCTCTCCTGTGGTCCATGGAAAAACTGACTTCCACGAAACTCATCCCTGGTGTCAAAAAGGTTGGGGACTGCTGGTCTAGGAAAGCAAAAGTGCCCATAACACAAAAATATTCTTCAATGACGACATGAGCTATCAAACTCCACCAAAACCTCCTTCTCCGCCACCTACGATTCAATGGCTTCACCTTGCCAATTATTGAGTGTCAATATCCACCATCATGATACGAACACAAAACAAAGTGGCAGCTCTGCGAAATAAGGTGCAGTGACTGGCAAAGTCAGTGGCCTTGGAAAGGCCAAAAAAAGATTCAGGGGCCGAGTGCAGTGGTGCACGCCTGTAATCCCACCACTTTGGGAGGCCAAAGCGGGCGGATCACCTGAGGCCAGGAGTTCAGAGTTCAAGACCAGCCTGACCAACATGGTGAAGTCCCATCTCTACTAAAAATACAAAATTAGCCGGGCATGATGGTGCATGCCTGTAATCCCAGCACTTTGGGAGGCCAAGGCGGTGGATCACAAGGTCAGGAGATCGAGATCAACCTGGCTAACACGGTGAAACCCCATCTCTACTAAAAATACAAAATTAGCCAGGTGTGGTGGCGCATGCCTGTAATCCCAGCTACTTGGGAGGCAGAGGCAGTAGAATTGCTTGAACCCAGGAGGTGGAGGTTGCAGTGAGCTGAGATCACGCCACTGCACTCCAGCCTGGGCAGCAAGAAGGAAACTTCATCCAAAAAAAAAGAAAAAGAAAAAGAAAAAAGAAAGAAAAAGATTCAGGGCAATTTACAGCTGAATGTACGCTAAGACCACAGGGGCTTTGAGAGACTTAAACACCAAAGAAGTAAAAGAAGCCCTTAGGAAAACTGGTAACCCATCAAATAAATCTGTAAGAATGATCCTCTTTAGCTCAGGCTGCGGAAGTCAAGCATGACATGAAGAATGTCGTTTTACACTCTCACATGATTTCATCCCTCACCCCAAAAAAAGTTATGGAAAAAATTTATTTATTTTATTTTACTCTTAATTTAATTTACTCTTAATTTATTTTACACTGAATCTACAAATTAGCACCTACTTGTAATTAAAATAAAATTCTTATTACATGTAAGATGAAATTAACCTATTTTTATAATTTGCAACGTCGTTTTTCTTTTCTCTTCTTTTGAGACAAGGTCTGGTTCTCTCACCCAGGCCGGAGTGCAGTGGCGTGATCTCAGCCCACTGCAACCTCTACTTCCTGGTCTCAAGCGATCCTCCCACCTCAGCGTACCGAGAAGCTGGACTACAGGTATGTGCTACCACACCAAAGTAGTTTTTGTATTTTTTGTAGAGACAGGGTTTCACCATATTGCCCAGGCTGGTCTCAAACTCATGACCTGAAGCAATCCACCCATCTGGGCTTCCCAAAGTGCCGGGATTACAGGCATAAGCCCCTGTGCCCAGCCTGCAATGTCATTTTTCAAGTTCAGTCAAATATTGTGCCCACTTTCTTTCCCTCCTCCACACACATACTATCTACAGTGAAACTTTGGTCTCTGTGATCTTTTTCTGGAACAAATTATCTTCAGACAGTAAAAATTTCCTTCATTTCATGCCATTTAGCTCAGTTAGTGTAATGAAAGGTCATATGACAAAATGTTAATAGTGATGAGTTTTGGATGATAGACTCATAGGTGCCAGCAAGTTCTCTTTTACTTAAATATATGTTTAAGTTTTTCTAGAATGGATATACAATCTTAAAGACGTTTTAAAGTTACAAATAAATTTTTTGAGAGCACTGTAGAAATGCTTACCCATCTGTCGCTCCCCTCCTTCTTTGCTAACAGAATTTTCTTTCTTTTTGGTATTTAGATTAAAATGTGCTTAGCGGGACCTCCCTCGGCTCCAGAAAAGAACCAGGAATTGCCAGGCATGGTGGCTCATGCCTGTAATCCCAACAGTTTGGGAGGCCAAGGCAGGCAGATAACTTGAGGTCAGGAGTTCGAGACCTGGCCAACATGGCAAAACCCGGTCTCAACTAAAAGTACAAAAAATCAGCCAGGCATGGTGGCACACACCTGTAATCCCAGCTAGTCTGGAGGCCGAGGTGGGAGAATCACTTGAACATGGGAGGCAGAGGTTGCTGTGAGCTGAGATCATGCCACTGCATTCCAACCTCGGCAACAGAGTGAGACCCTGTCTCAAAAAAAAAAGAGATGTTAGAGGAAGTATTTCAGGCAGAAAGAATGATACTAGATGAAAATCTAAACCCAAAAAAAAAAAAAAAAAAGAACCAGAAATGCTTCAAACAAATCATAAACACTCCAGTCCCCTTTGCCAGTGATTGCTTTAGGGGTTCGCATATGACCAAGTTTCTCCCTGATTTAAAAAAAAAAAAAAAAGAGACACAGGAGAAGAACCTTATCCTCCACTTCCTTCATGCTTTTGGATATTATCACATGAAAATATGATATCTGGAACTATGGCTACCACTTTGTGACCAAGAGAAAGAAGCTGAGAAAAATCCTAAGAAAGTCAACCCTGAAATCAGCCACTAGGCTTCCTGTTATATGAGGCAATTAACTCCTACTGGTTAAGCCACGTTAGTTAGGTGTTATCTTACTTGCAACCAAATATCCCAAATGATAGGAACACTGAGGTCTGTGATGCTCAGCTTCCCAAAGATGTATACGAACCATTTTGTAAATACTCTTCCGTAAAGGGAGACCACAAAGAATGTGTGTGTGTGTGTGTGTTTAATACAAAGACAGATACCTAACTCCAGGAGCTGTCACTTTACAACCAGAGATTACATCTCCAAGGTTGTCCTTGCAAGGCTCCACCTGCTGGTCGTTGGAGGTAATGGCAGGCCCTGCCTAGAGGGGCCAAGGTTCTGGTCCTACCTGTGGAGTCCAGCTAACTGTCAGAAAGTCGGGGCACTTATACCTGAGCCTCTACCTTGGGGGCAGGGTCGTGGCATCTCTCATGCACACCTGGATTCCTGCCTCAAGAACTTCCAGAACTGGGTTCCTCTCAACTCCCAGCTCAGATCCCTGGGTTCCCACCTGTTGGTGCCCTTTTAGAGGGGGTGTGACTTTTGGGGCTTCTTGTACCCTTTGCCTGAAGTGGGAGGATCGCCTGAGGCCAGGAGTTCGAGACCAATCAGGATAGCAATATCCTGTCACTTCAAAAAAAAAAAAAAAAAAAAAAAACCTTTTTAAAATTAGCTTGACATGGCAGTCCACGCCTATAGTCCCAGCTACTTGGGAGGCTGAGGCAGAAGAATTGCTTGAGCCCAGGAGGCGGAGGTTGCAGGGAGCCGAGATCTCACCACTGCACTTCAGCCTGGGTGAGAAAGTGAGACCCTGTCTCAAAAATAATAAAATAATAGTAAAAATAGTAACATGTAAACATGAAGGTAGCAGGCATAAGTCTTAAGTTTGGAAAAACCAGCATTAACAATCTTCACAAGAAGCTACAAGATACAGACTATCACCCCTTTTGACAGATGAGGAAACTGAGGCTGAAGAGGAAAAGATATTTACCCACAGTCCCACAGGGGTTGAGGAACGGGTAGGTGGCAACACAGACCATGATGGCTCAGCCCCAGAGCTGTTCCCCACCCTCTTCCCATCCTTTGCAGATGGCTGGTCCGGCAGGGCCCTTGGGCAGTGGGCCCCAGAGCCAGACCTGGAGCAGGTCCATGCCCGTATTTGCCCAAGCTCTCCGCTCTCCCTCGCCCTCCCAGGCTGCAAACACAGATGTTCCTTTTGCTTTTTCCCTTTTTCAGCCACAGGACTCCTGGTCCCTCGCACCGCCTGCCAAACTCCACATTCCTGGCAAGAACTGCAGACAAGCAGGACAGGAGGGGCTCCCTGGAGCTGGCCCCGTGCAGCCCTCACTGGGTTCACTCACCTTGAAGCATGCTCCGGTAGGCCGTGTCTGCGATGGCGTAGATGTGAGGCGGCATCTCATGCCTCTTCTTGCCCTTGTACATGTCGACGATCTTCTCCGAGTAGATGGGCAGGTGTTTATAGGGGTTGACCACCACGCAGAAGAGGCCGGAGTATGTCTGCAGACAGAGAACCCAGCTTACTTCCAGACCTCCTCCAGGAAGACAGATCTCACAGAAGCACTCAATATTCTCATCTGAGAGGTGGGGAAACTGGAGCTTGGAGTCTTAGTAGGAAGCCCGGGGCCTCTCTGGTATTCCAGGTATGGGGGAAGAGGAGAAAGGGCGAGAGTGGGTTTCCAGGCTGCCTATGTTATATTTTGCAACTGTAGGGGGCTTTGTGTTTGTTCTGAGATGAGGTCTCACTCTGTCACCTAGGCTGCAGTACAGTGGTGTGAACATGACTCACTGCAGCCTTGATTTTTCTGGACTCAGGTGATCCTCCTACCTCAGCCTCCCGAGTAGCCAGGACTACAGGCAGGCACCACCAGGCCTGGCTGATGTTTGTATTTTTTGTAGAGACGTGGGTTTCACTGTGTTGCCCAGGCTGGTCTCGAATTCTGGGGCTCAAGCAATTCTCCCATTTCAGCCTCCCAAAGTGCTGGGATTATAGGTGTGAGCCATTGCACCTGACGAAACTGTGGAGTTTTGAAGAGCTCTGGGTTCGAATCTCAGTTCCACTCCCCTGAACTGTCACTTTACCTCCCTGGACCTCACTGGCTTAAATGACAGCCACCATTCATTGAACACTTACCATGTGTTGGGCACCAAACTAAACACTATACAGGATCTGTTTTTGGTCGATTAAATGCTCAATCATATGAAATGCTCATCATTTAACAGGTGGCATAGAATGTGAACAGCACAATTCAGATATTAACTCAAGAACATTTAATAAAGAGACTGTTTATAGATATGTGTGCAGAATTAAAGAACTCAACCAGTGATGGGAGCAGTTAAGTCTGAAGAGCAAGAACACAAGAGAATGTTGTTTACTAGTTTGTTTGTTTGTTTGTTTGTTTGTTTTTGAGACAGCGTCTTGCTCTGTCGCCCAGGCTGCAGTATAGTGGGGTGATCTTGGCTCACTACAACCTTGAATTTCTAGGCTTAAGTGATCCTCTCGCCTCAGCCTCCCAAGTAGGTGGTACCACAGGTGTGCACAACCATGCCCAGGTAATTTTATTTTATTTTTTGTAGAGACAGGGTTTCACCATATTGCCCAGACTGGTCTCAAACTCCTGAGCTCAGGCGATGTGCCTGTCTCAGCCTCTCAAAGTGCCACTGCACCCAGCCAGAGAGGGAATGTCATTAACTGAACATTGGAGACATAGAAAGTCACACAGCCCTAAAAAGGGGCTGTCCAGAGGGAGCTGCAGCCATTCAGAAACACACCTGCAAAAACCATGTTCCAGGAGGGAGGGAGGAAAAGGTAATAATCCTCCAACCTCTCTCTTCTCCCACCACCCTCTGATCTCTTTCTGGGACCTCTCAGTGTCCATATCTAAGAAGAAACCCCAGTGACTCAGTCTCTAGAAGATGGCAGAGGCATCTCTTTATGGGTTTTTTGTTTTTGTTTTTGTTTTTTTGAGACAGTGTCTTGCTCTGTCGCCCAGGCTG
>NW_012104143.1:1933503-1942921 GCF_000951045.1 Mandrillus leucophaeus | reverse complement strand
CTGTCTTGAAATTGATAGCTGTACAACATTGTGAATGCACTTAATGGCACTGATTTCTTTAAAATGTTTAAAATGGTAAATATTATGTTATACACACTTTACCATTTAAAAAAATAGCAGTCCTGTCCTGCCGGGTGAATAGGAGCATCTGAAAATAATCAGATCAGGGGAGGAGGAGTCATGCCATGCTGTACGTGGTGAGACAGTATCGTCATGATTTTTCCTCACTGGATACTAGATTTTCCAATGGTTGAGGTCACAGTTCAGGAGACAGGCTCCAACCCATCTCACAGGAACTGCTTTCCCCAAACGATAAACATCAGTACTGCCCCAGACTCTCACGGCCATAAAGCACATCCTCTTCCCTGTAAGCGACTTAGGGAGGACCAGAGATCCATCTCTCAGTTACAATTAGGGTGAACCAAGCAACAGAAACTTAAGTGACTTGACCAAAGTCACCAAAGAAGATCCTGGCAGCACCAAGCCCAGCCTGGCCCACCCCCAGGTATGAGCATGGTCCGTTATGCTATCCAGCCTAGGCCCATCCGACAGAAAAAGAAACTATTGATCATTCGTTCGTTTGTTTGTTCATTCGTTCGTTCATTCATTCTGTATGTCCCAGATGCCATGCAAAAGGTGCTGGGACTACATTAGAACATAAAACAAACAAACAAACAAAAAAAAAACACAGGGTCCCTGCCCTCAAGAGGCTTTTAGTCAAGGGCTGGAGCCAATTAGAGAGTGGGAAAGTCTGGCCGGGTGCGGTGGCTCACACCTGTAATCCCAGCACTTTGGGAGGTCAAGGCAGGAAGATTGCTTGAACCAGAAAGACCAGCCTGGGCAACACAGTGAGACCCCCATCTCTATAAGAAATTAAAAAATTAGCTGGGCATGGTAGCACTTGCCTGTAGTCCCAGCCACTTGGGAGGCTGAGGTGGGAGGTTTGCTGAAGCCTGGCAAGTTGAGGTTGCAGAAAGCTATGATTGTACCACGCGCTTCAGCCTGGGTGACACGGTTAGACCATTCCTTTCTTCTCAAAAGAAAGGAAGAAAGAAATGAAGGAAGGAAGGAAGGAAGGAAGGAAGGAAGGAAGGAAGGAAGGAAGGAAGGAAAGGAAGAAAAGGAAGGAAAGGAAGGAAAGGAAGGAAAGGAAGGAAGGAAGGGAGGGAAGGAGGGAGGGATGGAGGGAGGGAGGAAAGGAAGGAAGGAAAGGAAGGAAGGGAAGGAAGGGAAGGAAGAAAAGGAAGGAAAGGATGGAGGGAGAGAGGGGAGAAAGAAAGAATAAGAGAGAGAGAGAGAAAGAGAAAAGAAAGAAAGAGAGAAAGAAAGAAAGAAAAAGAGAGAGTGGGAAGGTCCTTCCAGGGCTCAGTCTGCTGAGGGACAATGGTATGTAGTGTCTGGGGGTGCTGCAGGGGAGTGATATTCTTCAAAGTTACAGGATTGCTGGGCGCAGTGGTTCACACCTATAATCCCAACACTTTGGGAGGCCAAGGAAGGCAGACTGCTCACACTCAGGAATTCAAGACCAACCTAGGCAACACAGCGAGACCCCATCTCTACCAAAAATACAAAAAATTAGCAGGGCATGGTGGCGCATGCTTGTAGTCCCAGCTACTCGGCAGGCTGAGGCAGGAGAATCACTTGAACCTGGGAGGTGGAGGTTGTAGTGAGCCGAGGTGGTGCCATTGCACTCCAGCCTGGGTGACGGAGGGAGACTCCATCTCAAAAAAAAAGAAAAAAAGAAACAGGATTGATGGAGACAGAGATTCTCACCATCCCCTAAAAGGAGCATGAATGAGGCAACATATGCCTGTCTAAGTAGCCATCAACCATTTACTGAGCACCTACTATATACCACGTCTGTGTCAGAGGCTGGATACAAAGAAATCAATGATACCTCCTGTCCTTAAAGAACTTAGATCAGAGTGGGAGACAAGTACATGAAAACACGTCCTAAGAACAGAGAACAATAGGAACAAGGAAGGGAAGGCCCTAACCCACACTGGGGGTGGTGAGGGAAACCTCCACCTGGGGAGGTATTCCCTGCGCTGAGTCTTAAAGGACAACGAGGTGTTAACCAGCTCAGGACAAGACAAAGCAGGGACATGGGCAGAAAAATCGGACGTGGGGTCCGTGGGGGTGAACTATAAGCAGCTTGGTACAAGCAGCTCCACTGGACCCAAATGGAGAAGCAGAGCAAGGATGAGAGGTAAGCGGGGCCCAGGAGCCACATCCAGCCTGGTGGGGCTGGGAGTGGAGGACCGCCTGCCTGGACACCCCTCTTCCCCATTCCATCACCCAGGACCCTCCCGCCCATCCTGCAAACACCAGTTGCAAGTACCTTGAGGCCGGAGAACCCTCCCCGGACCCTTTCTCCTCTTCAGTCCCAGCACAGGCCTCGGTATAGAATAGGTGCTAACTAAATGCTTGCTAAATGCATACCAGGGGAATAAATTAATGATACAGCTTCCTGAGAGCAGGGACAGCCTGACTTCACCTCTGTGACCTGGGGGCCTTGCACTGCAGCAGTAGGTACTCAGTGGACCGCACTGAGCCAGGCCAGTGGCTCTCTCCTATTCATTGGTGTCCCCAGTCCCCAGGACAAGCCTCCCAAAGAGCAAGTGCCCAGTCCGTGGTCATCTGGACAAAGGTCAACCAAGCCCCACCCTCCTTCAGGTCTCAACTCCATCTCCAGCTCCTCTGGGGCCACGCCCACTGCCACGCCCCTTTTGAATGTAGGTATCATTTACAGCCCAACCGGTCCTCACTCAAGTCCTTGACTTGGAGGCAGTAAAGGGCAGTGGTTGAGGGCTCAGAACTGGGTATGGGGTACTTGAATTTGAACCTTCACTCTGCTATTTCTTAGCTGTGTGACCCTGGGCAAGTCCTTTAACCTCTCTGAGTCTTGCTTATCCTCATCTAGAAAACAGGGAGGCATACTAACAAGCCCTTCATAGGTGTGCTGTGAGATAATGCTTGAAAAGCATTTAGCATGGCGGCTGGTGTGTAGTAGGTGCTCAATCAATGTTATTTAGTGACTCTTACTATGCTCCCTTCATTTCATGAGAGAGAAAGTCTTGCCACCTTAGAGCCTTCGATATGCTGTTCCCTCCACCTGGAACGCTTTTCCCCTCATCTTCCCACAGCTGTTTCCCTCCCCTCTTTTAGAGGTCTGCCTAAATGTCACCTCCTGGACTGTGACACGCACATTACTGTATCTCCTGCACCCTGCACAGTGCCAGGCATGGGGTAGAAACTCAGTCAGCTGTAATCCGAGTACTTCGGGAGGCCGAGGAGGTCAGATCACTTGAGGTCAGGAGTTCGAGACCAGCCTGGCCAACATGACAAAACCCTGTCTCTACTAAAAATACAAAAATTAGCCAGGCGTGATAGCGGGGCCCTGTAATCCCAGCTAGTCGGGAGGATGAGGTAGGAGAATCACTTGAACCCAGGAGGTGGAGGTTACAGTGAGCCGAGATCATGGTGCTGCACTCCAGCCTGGGCAACAGAGGGAGGGAGGGAAGGAGGAAGGGAGGGAGGGAAACGAATTTTTAAGAAGGAAGAGGCTGGGCATGGTGGCTCACACCTTTAATGCCAGCACTTTGAGAAGTGGAGGAGGTCAGATCACTTGACGTCAGGAGTTTGAGACCAGCCTGGCTAACATGGCAAAACCCCGTTTTTACTAAAAATACAAAAATTAGCTGGACGTGGTGGCGCATGCCTGTAATCCCAGCTACTCAGGAGGCTGAGGCAGGAGAGTCACCTGAACCAAGGAGGCAGAGGTTATGTGAGCCGAGATCATGCCACCACACTCCAGCCTGGGTGACAGAGTGAGACTATCTCAAAGAAAAAAAAAAAGAATAAAATGAATTTTAAAAAGAAGGAAGGACCACACTGTCTTTTCAACTCCATCACCAACTTCTGAAAGAGGAATATGACTTTCGTCCTCTTTGTTTGGGACATCTCTGCCAGTGCCATGCGCAGAGCAAGCACTTAATCCATACTTCCAGGTAGATCTGAACCTCTGCTGAGTTCTGCAAAAGCTTTCCAAGTCAGCCAGGGTATGATGATGGAGTGAAGGGAAGACTGGGGCAGGCAGCTGCATATCTCACGCAGGGACGTGGGGCTTCAGCATCTGGCTCTTCCTCCCACATTGTTCAGCCACTTCTCCTTCACCTCGACCCAGCCCGCCCATAGTTGGCTGTGTTTTTGCCTCTCTGGCCCCATTAGCCCCTCTCCAGCTGGTTAAGTTCAGAGGTTTCAACATCCCAGCCTCCTGTGTCCTAGCCGGCATCTCATGGGCCCTGTGCCACCAGCAGGTCCCAGCTGCAGGCCCAGGATTTCCCTCTTGTGACCGTATTAGGAAGCAGCTCCAGTTTCTCCCTGACACTTTATATGGTCAGTCACAGAGCCCTGAGCAGAGGGTGCTCCCAGGGCCTCAAGGAGAAATGAGGAACAGGGAGGGAAGGGAGGGAAGTAACACTGGCTTTCAAACATACAGGGCTGGCCGGGCACAGTGGCTCACACCTGTAATCCTGGCACTTTGGGAGGTCAAGGTGAGTGGATCACCTGAGGTAGGAGTTCGAGACCAGCCTAACCAACACAGTGAAACCTCATCTCTATTAAAAATACAAAAATTAGCAAGGTGTGGTGGTGTGCACCTACAGTCCCAGCTACTGGGGAGACTGAGGCAGGAGAATTGCTTGAACTCAGGTGGCAGAGGTTGCAGTGAGCTGAGATTCTGCCACCGCACTCCAGCCTGGGCAATAGAGCGAGACTCGGTCTCAAAAAAAAGACACACAGGCCTGGGCAGAGTGTTGGCTTTGCCTTATCACTTACCTGACTTGTGCATACAGACCTACCCCTGAGCTTCCTCAATAAAGTGATGGATAATCACACCTTCTTTATGACGCTCCAGTGTAATATCACAGCTTTCTAAATACCCAACCTAGAGACAGACACAGTCCACCAAGCATGTTCTTGTGCTGCAGCCTTGCTTTTAAGAGCAAACAGACTAGAAACAACATAAATACCTGCCAATAGCAGACAGGCTTAATCATTATGGTCCATCCCTATAGCGGAAGACTGTGCAGGGGCCGTCTCTCTACTACCATGAATGAATGGCCAAACATTGAGATGCACAACAGCCATGGCCTATGCTGCCATTTTGGAGGGGTGCACGAGGGGCTGTGTGGCTGCATGTGTGTAAAACAACACTGGAGGCTGGATGGAGCAGCTCACACCTGTAATTGTAGCACTTTGGGAGGCTGAGGCGAGTGGATCACTTGAGGTCAGGCGTTCAAGACCAGCCTGGCTAACATGGCAAAACCCATCTTTACAAAAAATACAAAAATCAGCCGGGTGTGGTGGCACACACCTGTAATCCCAGCTACTCGGGAGGCTGGGGCAGGAGGATTATTGGAATCCAGAAAGCATAGGTTGCAGGAGCCGAGATCACACCATTGCACTCCAGCCCGGGTGACAGAGTGAGACTTCATCAGAAAAAAAGTAATAGGCTGGGCACAGTGGTTTAAGCCTGTAATCCCAGCACTTCGGGAGGCCAAGGTGAGTGGATCGCCTGAGGTCAGGAGATCAAGACCAGCCTGGCCAACATGGCAAAACCCCGTCTCTACTAAAAATACAAAAATTAGCTGGGCGAGGTAGCACACACCTGTAGTCCCAGTTACTTGGGAGGCTGAGGGAGGAGAATTGCTTGAACCTGGGAGGGGGCTGTTCCAGTGAGCCAAGATCATGCCACTGCACTCCAGTCTGGGTGACAGAGTGAGACTCCATCTCGAAAAATAATATAAACAAATAAATAACATCACTGGAGGGCTACATATGTAACCAGCAACCATGGTGTCTCTAAGAAGGGGAACTGGAAGGGCGAGGAATAGGAATGAAGGGGGAAGTTCTATATTCCCTTATACACTATTTTATTTCATATTTGCATGTCTTACCTAGTCAAAAAGTCTGACTTGATAGTTACGAACAGACAGAAAAAACTGTAAGGTAGGTTAAGTGGAAAAAATCAAACCGCAAAACATACAAGGAGTGACTTTTTCTTATGTTTCTTGTGTGTGTGTGTGTGTGTGTGTGTGTGTGTGTGTGTGTGTGTGAGAGTACATACATGAACCTGTGAATCATGTTTGCCTCCAGGGAAGAAGGCTGCTTTTTGCAATCCATACTTATTTTTAAATATTCTCCTGTGGTCTTTGCATAGATTATCCTTGTATTACTGGAGGAGGTTCTTTGAAGCAATAATGACTTGAAAGATCAGAAGGCCGGGTGCAGTGGCTCATGCCTAAAATCCCAGCGCGTTGGGAGGCGGAGGCGGGAGGATCATCTGAGGTCAGGAGTTCAAGACCAACTTGACCAACATGGTGAAACCCCTTCTCTACTAAAAATACAAAAATTAGCTGGGCATGGTGGCAGGTGCCTGTAATCCCAACTACCGGGAGGCTGAGGCAGGAGAATCGCTTGAACCCAGGAGATGAAGGTTGCAGTGAGCCAAGATCGCACCACTGCACTCCAGCCTGGGTGACAGAGTGAGACTCCATCTAAAAAAAAAAAAAATCAGAAGGGCTAATTCCTGGGGCTTAACAAAGGTCAGCTTGCAGTTATAGTGTCTTTCTGTCCTCCAGGGACCGGTGCAGTGGCTGGCACCCAGGAGGCGTCTGCTCAGTCTGCTTGCTCCTTGTGTCCCTGGGTAGACACTGCTTCCGGAGTAGGCTAAGGTTGCTGGGCCAGGTCTTTAAGGCGGAAAAATGGTCACCTGCTAAAGTTTGGAAGGAGGGCCTCTCCTGATGGCCTGGGCATTCCAGAAGCAGGACCAGAACTGGAAAAATGTCCTTTGGGGTTCATGGATCGGGGATGTGGCCTTGGAGTTCCAAGGAGCAGGGGGGCCCATCCACCTTGGTTCTGGATCATGATTTTCCCAACCCCAGAGGTCTGGTGTAGGGTGGAGGGTCCCACTGTCTACAGAGACAAAGCAGGTAAGGCATGAGTGAAGCAGGGTGTGTGGGAGTGAACAAAAGAGGTGCCATGGTCAATGGCTACCGGGGCCTGGGAGACGACAGGGAGCGGTGGGGTCTGCGGAAAAGCAGAGAGCACAAAGCCCATCTCACAAAGGGTGCTACCTCACACTGTGCATTCTGGAATGTCAGGTCCTCTGCTTTTTCAAGCAGTACCAGAAACAGATTTCTTTTGTTTTTTGATGTATTAACTCAATTAAAAAAAAAATCACACCTCTGTGTTAGCAGGTTGTAATCATTAGCCTAGCACCCAGGAGGTGCTCAAGGAATCATAATAAAAGGTTCAATTCTTTCTTGCTGTGCACTTAAAGCTTGTCTACCTCAAAGCTAACGAGGCCTCTGGCACTGTCCCCACCGGCTCCAGCCCACGACCATCACCTCCTGCTCTAAGCCTATCACCCCAAAAGCCCTTTGCATGGGTAGTCACCCTGCCCCTGGACTCACACAGACCTTGTCTGAATCCCAGCTCTGTCCACTTTCCAGTTATGGGACTGAGCACGTCTAAGCCTCAGCATCCTCATCTTTTTTTTGTTTGTTTGAGTCTCACTCTGTCATCCAGGCTGGAGTGCAGTGGAGCAATCTCATGCCTGTAATCCTAACACTTTGGGAGGCTGAAGCAGGAGGATCGCTTGAGTTCAGGAGTTCGAGATCAGTTTGGGCAATACAGTGGGACCCCACCTCTACCAGAAACACAAAAAAATTAGCAGGGCTTGGTGCTACGTGCCTGTAGACCCAGCTACTCAGAAGACTGAGGTAGGAGGATCTCTTGAGTCCCAGGAGGCAGAGGTTGCAGTGAGCTGAGATCATGCCACTGTACTCCAGCCTGGGCAACAGAGTAAGACCCCATCTCAAAAGAAAGAAAAAGGAAAAAGAAAGAAAAAAAAAAGAGACAGAAAGACAGACAGAAAGACAGACAGACAGAAAGAAAGAAAGAGAAAGAAAGGAAGAAAAAGAAAGAGAATTCGAGGCAGATGGAACTCAGCCAAAAGACAGCGTTCAGAAGACCAAGGGGCCCTTAGGACCAGGCGTCAAAGCTGTGCTCCCCTCCAGGTATGCCACAAATGGTCTTCAGCAGTTTAGGTAGATTGGATATTGCTGAGCCCAGAACCCGCATCTGTAAGATAAGGAGACAAGCTCCTCTGGCTTCTATAGACTCTTCTAGATCCAAGAGGACAAGAGGTCTGCCAGAACCTTCTCAAAGGCCCATCGTTTGAGACGAGCCTTGCAGAATGGAGGAGAAAAGTTCATCTTCATCACAGAGGGCAAAGTCATGCATGCCAGACCACGGACCTGGCATCACTTCACCACCCGCCTATTAACAAGAGTCATGCATGTTGCTATTATGGGCTGGGAAAGTAACTTACTGTGCTCCCCCACCCCGACCCCTCTCCTTCTTTATCTTCTCCGTCATGGACAACGGTTTCTATTAAGCAATTAAATTGACCAGAAAGGAACAAGAGAAGAGCGGGGCCATCATCACAAGGCTGAAAGGATTTTAATCTAATCTGTCTAGAGAAGCACAGCAGGAATTTGAAGCTTTGATTCATTTATTTTTAATCTGCTGTCAGAAGATATTTTGAGTCTCAGGACCTTCATATGCCCCTTATTATGTTTTTTTCTGATTTCTATTTGAGGACAGCAGGTGAGAGGAATACATAGGTCTGTCCTGAAACTCCCTAGATGGAGATGATATGTCTTAGATGGAAGACCTGGGCCCCAAAGAGTCCAATTTTCCCTCTAGCTCCTTACAGATGGGCCTCTTTAGAAACATCCAATATACTGACTGGTCACGGTGGCTCAGGCCTGCGATCCCAGCACTTTGGGAGGCTGAGACAAGTGGATCAACTGAGGTCAGGAGTTGGAGACCAGCCTGGCCAACATGGTGAAACCCGTCTCTACTAAAAATACAAAAATTAGCCAGGCATGGTGGCGCATCCCCACAATCCCAGCTACTCGGGAGGCTGAGGCAGCAGTGAACCAAGATCGCTCCACTGCATTCCAGCTGGAGGAGCAAGAGTGAAGTTCCATCAAGAAAGAAAGCAAGAAAGCAAGAAAAAGAAAGAGAAGGAAGGGAAGGAAGAAAGAGAAAATGTCTAACATACCAACATCCCCAGATCAATATTATTTCCATACAAACAGTGCCACAGACAAGAGACGTCCCCTACTTAAGAAGGTAAAGATACACTTACAGCACTGCACCTCAGCTTCCTCCTCTAAAAGGGGCAAACATTTTCAACTCAGTGGATGTTGTGTTAAATAAAATAAAACGTGTCAAGGTACAGCACTTGAGTTGGAGAACATATTCAATAGTTATGGCTGGGCACAGTGGCTCACACCTGTAATCCTGGCACCGTGAAAAGTCAAGGCAGGAGATGGCTTGAGGC
>NW_012104143.1:1928465-1933453 GCF_000951045.1 Mandrillus leucophaeus | reverse complement strand
GTTTGAGACGAGCCTTGCAGAATGGAGGAGAAAAGTTCATCTTCATCACAGAGGGCAAAGTCATGCATGCCAGACCACGGACCTGGCATCACTTCACCACCCGCCTATTAACAAGAGTCATGCATGTTGCTATTATGGGCTGGGAAAGTAACTTACTGTGCTCCCCCACCCCGACCCCTTTCCTTCTTTATCTTCTCCGTCATGGACAACGGTTTCTATTAAGCAATTAAATTGACCAGAAAGGAACAAGAGAAGAGCGGGGCCATCATCACAAGGCTGAAAGGATTTTAATCTAATCTGTCTAGAGAAGCACAGCAGGAATTTGAAGCTTTGATTCATTTATTTTTAATCTGCTGTCAGAAGATATTTTGAGTCTCAGGACCTTCATATGCCCCTTATTATGTTTTTTTCTGATTTCTATTTGAGGACAGCAGGTGAGAGGAATACATAGGTCTGTCCTGAAACTCCCTAGATGGAGATGATATGTCTTAGATGGAAGACCTGGGCCCCAAAGAGTCCAATTTTCCCTCTAGCTCCTTACAGATGGGCCTCTTTAGAAACATCCAATATACTGACTGGTCACGGTGGCTCAGGCCTGCGATCCCAGCACTTTGGGAGGCTGAGACAAGTGGATCAACTGAGGTCAGGAGTTGGAGACCAGCCTGGCCAACATGGTGAAACCCGTCTCTACTAAAAATACAAAAATTAGCCAGGCATGGTGGCGCATCCCCACAATCCCAGCTACTCCGGAGGCTGAGGCAGCAGTGAACCAAGATCGCTCCACTGCATTCCAGCTGGAGGAGCAAGAGTGAAGTTCCATCAAGAAAGAAAGCAAGAAAGCAAGAAAAAGAAAGAGAAGGAAGGGAAGGAAGAAAGAGAAAATGTCTAACATACCAACATCCCCAGATCAATATTATTTCCATACAAACAGTGCCACAGACAAGAGACGTCCCCTACTTAAGAAGGTAAAGATACACTTACAGCACTGCACCTCAGCTTCCTCCTCTAAAAGGGGCAAACATTTTCAACTCAGTGGATGTTGTGTTAAATAAAATAAAACGTGTCAAGGTACAGCACTTGAGTTGGAGAACATATTCAATAGTTATGGCTGGGCACAGTGGCTCACACCTGTAATCCTGGCACCGTGAAAAGTCAAGGCAGGAGATGGCTTGAGGCCAGGAGTTTGAGACCGGCCTGGGTGGTCTAGTGAGATCCCAGTCTCTACAAAAGTTTTTTTTTTTTTTTTTTTAATTAGCCAGGTTTGGTGGTGCACGCCTGTGGTCCACAGCTACTCAGGAGGCTGAGGTGACAGGATCGCTTGAACCCAGGACTTGGAAGCTGTAGTGAGTTATGATGGAACCACTGCACTCCAGCCTGGATGATGGAGTAAGCCCCTATCTCAAAAAAAAAAAAAAAAAAAAAGTCATGAGTTGCTCAGTTGCTCACTCTTACCATTTGAGTCTTTAAAAAGCCACCGTAACCCCTTCTGAAATGCCTATAAGAACAGTGGGAAAATGGCCTATCCCCATGACAGATTCTACACTACCCCTTAAAAGGGGTACCTTTGAGGCTGCCTGAGATACATTACGCAAGTCAACACTGAGCATTTCCAAACGGAAAAAAGAGCAAGTCACTAAACTGTGTGCCCAATAGGCTTTTAAATATGTAAACATATACCAGGCTCACAAAGAGACAACGCACAGCGTCTCTGGTTAAGGACTAATTTTTCCGTTTTGGGTTCGCTATGCTTTCTGAATTCTCCAAGTGTTCCATAGTGAACGTGTCTTAGTTTCCTAATTAGGAAAAAAATGTGCAGGACATTTTTAGAGATGACAAGGGGCTTTTTGTAATTTTCACTTGGCAAAATGTACAGACCAGGACCAAAGGGACAGAAGGATGCCAAGTGATGGAAGAAGAACATCTGACTAGTAAAATCAAAAGTGATCATGACCACAGCAAAAAACCAATCTAATAACACTTAACATTTTCAGTGGCTACACTTAACATGCAGCAGGAAGTGTGTTAAGTGTTTTTTGTCTTTAGAGTAACCCGCTCCATGAGGCTAGTACTATTTTTTTTAAAAAAAAAAAAAACAGACAAGGTCTGGCTCTGTCACCCAGGCCAGAATGCAGTGGCACAATCACAGCTCACTGCAGCCTTGAACTCCTGGGCTCAAGTGATCCTCCTGCCTCAGCCTCCCTGAGTAGCTGGGATTATGGGTACGCACCACTGCGCCTGGCTAATTTTTTTTTTGCAGAGATGTGGTCTTCCTGTGTTGCCCAGGCTGGTCTCAAATTCCTGGTCTCAAGTGATCCACTTGCCTCAGCTTCCCAAAGTGCTGGGATTACAGGCATGAGCCACTACGCCCGGCTCCCAAGAGGCTGGTTCTATTCTTGCATCCATTTTACAGAAAAGGAAACAGAGCTTCAGAGGCATGAGGTAACCTGCTCAAGGGTGAGCAAAGCCCTTTCAGAGAGAAGAGATCGACGTAGGCTGGGTTGGGTAACCTCTGTGCACCGGTCTGGCGTCATGGGGATATCAATATCCTTCTTGTTCTAGAGAGCTAATCCAATCCCACAATGGACCCATGCCCCACAACATCACACTCTAAGCCCCAATCATCTAATCCAGGCAGTCCAACAGAACTTTCTATGATAATGGGAACATTCTGCACTTATGCTACGCGGTACGCCCGCCACTAGCCACAGGTGGCTATTGACTACTTGACCCAGGGCCAATACAACGAAAGAAATAAATTTGTTATTTTTTATTTTCTTTTATTTATGTATTTATTTAGAGATGAAGTTTTGCTCTTGTTGCCCAGGCTGGAGTACAGTAACGCAATCTTGGCTCACTGCAACCTCAGTCTCCCGGGTTCAAGCGATTCTCCTGCCTCAGCCTCCCAAGAAGCCAGGATAACAGCCACATACCACCATGCCCGGCTAATTTTTGTATTTTTGGTAGAGACGGGGTTTTACTATGTTGGCCAGGCTAGTCTAGAACTCCTGACCTCAGGTGACCCACCCATCTTGGCATCCCAAAGTGCTAGGATTACAGGTGCGAACCCATGTATCCAGCCAATAAATTTTTTAATTTTTTTTTTTTTTGAGATGGAGTTTCGCTCTTATTGCCCAGGCTGGAGTGCAATGGCACAATCTTGGCTTACTGCAACCTCTGCCTCCTGGGTTCAAGCAATTCTTCTGCCACAGTCTCCCAAGTGGCTGGGATTACAGGTGTGCATGACCATGCCCGGCTAATTTTGGTATTTTTAGTAGAGACGGGGTTTCATCAAGTTGGCCAGGCTGGTCTCGAACTCCTGACCTCAAGTGATCTACCCGCCTTGGCCTCCCAGAGTGCTGGCATTACAGGCATGAGCCACCACACCTGGTCTAATGTTTCTTTTAATTAATTTAAATCTAAATTTAGTTAGCCATGAGTGGCCAGTGGCTACCATATTGTGCCATCTCTAGTCCACTCTGATCTGCAAGTCTACCTAAAAGAGTCCTAGGATCAATCTGAACATTCCCCTCTGTGACAAGGAAGGCCTCCCTAAAACCTAGCCACATCCTCATGTCTCCTACCCACCTGGCTGCCAAGACAAACCAGGCTTTCCAAAGCGGTTATGAGCTCTTTACTTTCAAGAGGAAGGAAGGACAGAGCAATGACAAGGAAATCTATTGACAGTTTGTCATATGTCTTGGCACTTGGCATATGTGATAACATAGGATTGTCACACCCCCTGTCTGTAATGAGGGTGATTATTCCCATTTTACTGATGGGAAAACCAAGGCTTCAACAGGAGAAATAACCTGTTCAAGGGCTGAGCTGTGAAATTACGTTGGAATGATGCCACCTCATCTTGCAATCTCCCTTGATCAAACCTTCAGCCTCCCAACACATTTCCTTTTTTTTTTTTTTCTTGAGACAGAGTCTTATTCTGTCACCCAGGCTGGAGTGCAATAAAACAATCTCACTGCAACCTCCACCTCCTGGGTTCAAGCAATTCTTCTGCCCCAGCCTCCCCAGTAGCTGGGATTACAGGTGCACACCACCACGCTCGGCTACTTTTTGTATTTTTAGTAGAGACAGGTTTTCACCATGTTGGCCAGCGTGGTTTCGAACTTCTGACCTCTGGTGATCTGCCCACCTCGGCCTCCCAAAGTGCTGGGATTACAGGCATGAGCCACTGCACTCGGCCCTCCCAACACATTTCTAATGCCTACTTTCCTTATGAGGCCAGGAGTAGGTACCTGACTGCCAGCAATACTCACATATATTAGCCCTGAGAAGTACCGCTCCCTCAGGTTGTGTAGCACGGAGGCTTCGTTGAGGCACGTCAGCTCCGCCATGTCCTCCACCTTGGAGAACTTGGGTGGGTTCATCTTCTGGATGTCATCTTTCCCAACCGTGACCTTCTTGCCGTTCTCCACCAGCTCCACAACCACCTCATCCCCCTTCTCCTCCTTGATGCTGGCTGCCTCGAAGCCCTGCTTCTCTGAGGGGACCCAGACGAGTCTCTTGGCGGCCCAGTCAGCCTGGGCCACTGGGCTGTTGATGAAGTTTTTGTCCACAAAGAGGAACTTCTCATCGTCACTGAGTTGGCCCTTTTGTGCCATGGTGCCTTGTTGGTCCCCTGTGGAACAAGGTAACAGGGTCAGAATCAGACCACAACTAAGCCCTGAAGACAGATCAACCACTCACCTTGCCCTGCCTAGGAACTTGGTCTGCAGAGACATCTCACCAAGTACAAAGACCTGAAGTGTTGTGTATGTGGTCAGAGAACAGAGACCACCCAAAGGCCCTTCAAAAAGGGATGTGTGTCATTGCCTAGAATACCAAAAGTCAAACAACACAAACGTCCATCAACATAGAGCTGGATGCATAAGCCATGCTATTTCCATACCGTGAAATACTACCCAGTGGTTAAGAGGCAGGAAGTAGGGCTGGGCAAGGTGGCTCACACCTGTAATCCCAATACTGTGGGAGGC
>NW_012104143.1:1921540-1926640 GCF_000951045.1 Mandrillus leucophaeus | reverse complement strand
ATATTACATAGTTTCAAAGAGCTAGAAGGACATTGAATGTTCCCAACACAAAGAGATAAATGTCATCACATAGGAAGTAGCAAAGTAAATAAAAGAAATGGTAACTGCTTGAGATGATGGAAGTGCTAATTACCCTGATCTTATCTCCCCACACATTATATGTATTAATATCAAAATGTTACTAAGAGCTGGACTCAGTGGCTCATACCTGTAATCCCAGCACTTTGGGAAGCTGAGACAGGAGGATCCCTTGAGGCCAGGAGTTCGAGACCAACCTGGGCAACTTAAGAAGACTCTGTCTCTGTACAAAAGATTAAAAATTAGCCGGGCATGGTGGCACATGCCTATGGTTCCAGCTACTCAGGAGGCTAAGGCGGGAAGATGGCTCGAGCCCAGGAGGTCAAGGCTGCAGTGAACCGTAATCAAGTCACTGCACTCCAGCCTGGGCGACAGAGTGAGAACCTGTCTCAAAACCAACCAACCAACCAACCAACCAACCAATTAAAAAAACCATTATAGACCCCATGAACATGTATGATCATTTGTCAATTAAGAAATAAAGCTTTTAAGTTGAAAAAACTCACTCAAGCTATACACTTAAAAAAACGTGAATTTAAGTTGGTGAGTTTTACTTTATATAGATTATGCCTCAATAAAGCTGATTAAAATGTTTGTCATAAAATATTTGTCTTCATTTTATATGCTCGTGTGTACATTTCTAAAAGTCTAGAAAATTGCATACCAAAATATTATACTAGGGTTCTAGCTGGTCAAATATGAGACAGTTTGAATATCAATAAGAAAAATAATTGCATGTCCATCACCCCAATACCCCAAAAAGGGTTGAAAGACAAATATATTTAAATCTATATGTTCAAAATGGTTTTTGTTGTTGTTATTGTATGAGATGGAGTCTTGCTCTGTTGTCTACACTAGAGTGCAGTGGTGCAATCTTGGCTCACTGCAACCTCTGCCTCTCAGGTTCAAGTGATTCTCCTGCCTCAGCCTCCTGAGTAACTGGGATTACAGGCACGCACCACCACACCCGGTTAATTTTTGCATTTTTAGTAGAGACAGGGCCTCACCAAGGTGGCCAGGCTGGTCTCAAACTCCTGACCTCAAGTGATCCACCAGCCTCGGCCTCTCAAAGTGCTGGGATTGCGGGCATGAGCCACTACACCCAGCCCCAAATGCTTTATTTTTTAAATGGGTACAGAAAGTGGGGTGGAAATGTGAAAATCTTGATTCTGTCTTTTCTATACGAATTGTTCCTTAGGGTAACTAGATTGAAAAGGAGAACTCTCTTGATGGAAGATTAGGTTATTAGATGTCCTCTCTACATGGGAAGCCCATTGATGATAGATTCACGTTATCTGTCCTGTTATGCAGATGTGTTTATGAGAAGAGGGACAGAGACAACTCGCTCAATAGGCCTGTCCAGCCCCCTGTTCCTGACTCTCTGACCACAGCTGCAGGGGCTGTCCTGGAAACGCTGGCTCACAGCCCCTTTCACCTCTTGCTGCTGGGCTCCAAAGAACTGAGTTGCTGGCTAAGTGAGGACGTACGGCCACCAGGATCTATATGCGGTTGACATCCCTCCTTCAGGAGGGAATTCACAGCTCCTTTCAATTCACTGATAATCCCCATGCTTGGGCTCCAGATTCCACAGAGACAGAATAAAGACCCATGTCCCACTACTGGATCCCTAGAGCTGAGCAGCCAACTCCTGAAACCCAACCTTTTGTGTGATGGAGATTTTGCAAGACAGAATGGGAGTGGCAGATATTCTAATCCCTATTTTTTTTATTTCAGGGCTGACAATAATAATTAAAAAACTAATCGAAAAAACCTGCAGCCGGGTGTGGTGGCTCATGCCTACAATCCCAGCACTTTGGGACGCCGAGGCAGGTGGATCACCTGAGTTCAGGAGTTCGAGACCAGGCTGGCCAACATGGTGAAACCTCATCTCTACTAAAAACACAGAAAGTAGCCAGGTGTGGTGGCACATGCCTGTAATCCCAGCTACTCGGGAGGCTGAGGCAGGAGAATCACTTGAACCCAGGAGGCAGAGGTTGCAGTGAGCCAAGATTATGCCATTGCACTCCAGTCTGGGCAGTAATAGCGAAACTCAGTCTCAAAAAAACAAAAAAACAAACCTGGAAACTGATTTGCTCAGAGGAGATTTTCTGCTGGGAGACCTGATATAGTAGCTGATGAAAAAAAGTGGTGGCCAGGAGTGGTAGCTCACACCTGTAATCCTAGCACTTTGTGGGGGCTGAGGTAGGAGGACTGCTCGAGGTCCAGAGTTCGAGACCAGCCTGGCCAACATGCTGAAACATGCTCTACTAAAAACACAAAAATATTAGCTGGGCATGGTGGCAGGCACCTACAATCCCAGCTACTGGGGAGGCTGAGGCATGAGAATCGCTTGGATCCAAGAGGCGGAGGTTGCAGTGAGCTGAGATCGCGCCACTGCACTCTGGCCCAGGCAACAAAGAAGACTTAAAAAAAAAAAAAATTGTAAGAAAAGAAGAAAAAAGGCAGAGAAATGAGGAAATCCTATCTAAATCTGAATAATCACTTTGGATATCCAGAAAGAGAAATACGGATCTGGTAGACAACATGCTTTTTCCTAGGTTTAACAAAAAAGCCTTCCTGCATTTTAACATCATTGTTGCATTTGGCTTAGCTTAGTAAGACCAACAGTGTCCTGCCCCTGACTCCACTTACCCTATCTTTAAAAAGACTCCCTTCCACATGGAAGAATTCCAGCGAATACATGGAGAACAATAAAACTAGGATGTAACTGTTTGTAAAACTCTAATAAAATAGTAGGTCTCAAGCCAGGCGCGGTGGCTCACACCTGTAATCCTAGCACTTTGAGAGGCCCAGGCGGGCAGACCACCTGAGGTCAAGAGTTTGAGGCCAGCCTGGGCAACATGGCAAAACTCTGTCTCTACTAAAAAATACAAAAATTAGCCGGGCATAGGGGCGTGCACCTGTAATTCCAGCTACTCAGGAAGCTGAGGCAGGAGAATTACTTGAACCCCAAAGGTGGAAGTTGCAATGACCTGAGATCATTCCTCTGTACTCCAGCCTGGACAACAGAGCAAGACTTTGCAAAGAAAGAAAGAAAGAGAGAGAGAGAGAGGGGTGGGGAGGGAAGAAGGAATGAAGGAAAGGAGGAAGGGAGGAAGGGAGGAAGGGAGGAAGGGAGGAAGGAAGGAAGACCAGAAGGAAGACCGGAAGGAAGACCGGAAGGAAGATCGGAAGGCAGACAGGCAGGCAGGCAGGCTGGCTCTTGGCAAGGGCTACCTGTAATTGCTAAAACCGTTAGGCCAATGGGGCTCACATTTCCTGGTGCATTAGCTTCTGAGTCAGTAGGACTGGGATGCGGCCCAAGAATATGCATTTCTAACCAACTTCCGGGTGATAATGATGATGCTGGTCTAGGGTCCCCACCATAAGACTGATTATATCAGATGAAGAGCTGCTGTGGAATTTTATAAGGGACGGGTCCACCTGACATTACCTAAATCTACTAATTAATCCTAACATCACAAAAAGAGGGAACTGACTAGACATTATAAACATTACATGCCTGCAGATGGGACACCACAGGAAGTACCATTACCACTAGACATATTCTTGCTAAAAAGAAAAGGGGATGGAGATGGGGGATGCAGGTGATGAAACCTCCAGATCTAATGCCTGTCTATGGAAAATGCAAGACACAGGAGAGCACGTTAAACAATGCAATAAAATCCCAAAGGTGAGAGACTGCGCTCTGTCACCCAGCTAGAGTGCAATGGCGGGATCTTGGCTCACTGCAACCTCTACCTCCTAGGTTCAAGCGACTCTCCTGCCTCAGCCTCCCGAGTAGCCAGGATTACAGGCGCACACCACCATGCCTGGCTAATTTTTGTATTTTTGGTAGAGACAGGGTTTCACCATATAGTCCAGGCTGGTCTCAAACTCGTGACCTCGGGTGATCTGCCCACAGCCTCTCAAAGTGCTGAGATTACGGGTGTGAGCCACCATTCTTGGCCAGGACTCTGTTTCTTTAACAAATAAATACAAACAAAAAGGAGAGGAACCTATAGATTAAAAAATAATTGAAAGAAAAGAAGCTGGTAGTGGCTCACATGTATAATCCCATATTTTGGGAGGCCAAAGCAGGAGGATTGCTTAAGCCCAGGAGTTTAAGACCAGACTGGGCATTATAGCAAGATCCCATCCCTTAAAAAAAATCAGCCAGGCGTGATGATGCGTGCCTGTAGTCCCAGCTACTAGGAGGCTGAGGCATGAAGGTTGCTTGAGCTCAGCAGTTTGAGGCTGTAGTGAGCTATGATTACATCACTGCACTCCAGCGTGGGTGACAGGGTGAGACTCTGTCTCAAAAAAAAAAAAAAGAAAAAGAAAAAAAAGAAAAAGCCACAGAGAATGAAAACATTTCATAAATATAGAGCATTTTCATTAGCCTAAAAGATCTTTCCGAGCCTTTAAATAAATTGTAATTTCATTGATGCTGGCAAAATTGGATTGGTTGCCTCATCTTGAGAGGTAAGATAACCTGCAGTCGTGAAAAGACACCCAGATTTTGCAATCAGATGCGAATTCAAACATGACTCTGCCACTGCAGAATGCACGCTTCTGGGCAACTCACATAGATTTCTGAGACTGAAACTTACCATCTGTTAATACTGGGGGCCTAATAAGTGCCCTACAGAGCTGCCATGAGGTTTTGATGAAACTCTCTACACCAAGCTTGTCTAGCCTGCAGCCCACAGGCTGCACGTGGCCCAGGATGGCTTTGAATGCGGCCCGATACAAATTCATAAACTTTCTTAAAACAGTATGAGATTTTTTTTGCGATTTTTTTTTTTAGCTCATCAGCTCTCATTAGTGTTAGCGTATTTTATGTGTGGTCCAAGACAATTCTTCTTTTTCCAGTGCGGCCCAGGGAAGCCAAAAGATAGGACACCCCTGGTCTACACCAAGTACCTTCTGTTTCTACACCCTTTCCCACTTCCTATGACTCTAAGCCACTTCTCTCATTCCTAACCAAGAGCATTTACTACTGTTGGATGTTTTAATTAT
>NW_012104143.1:1910037-1919845 GCF_000951045.1 Mandrillus leucophaeus | reverse complement strand
TTTTTGAGACATGGTCTTGCTCTGTCTCCCAGGCTGGAGTGCAGTGGCATGACCTCAGCTCACTGTAACTTCCATCTCCCAGGCTCAAGTAATCCTCCCACCTCAGCCTCCCAAATAGTTGGGACTACAGGCACCTGCAACTATGTCCAGCTATTTTTCTGTATTCTTTGGGGTTTCACCGTGTTGCCCAGGCTGGTCTTAAACTCCTGACCTCAAGTGATCTTCCCTCCTCGGCCTCCCAAAATGCTGGGATTACAGGCATGAGCTTCTGTGCCCGGCCCTAAGTGGGCTCTAATTACCATGTTGATGAGTTGCCTTAAAAGTCAGAAAAAATAGCAAAAAATACAGCAGAAAAATAAAAGGACACGTACATCTCCATTGCCCGGGACCCTGTCTAACCTCAGACTTAAAAACACAAACAAGATCAAGTGCAAAGATTCAGTCTCTGTCCAAAAAAGGAGGGCTTGGAGCAAGCTGGCTTCCCTCTGGCTTTGATGTCTCTGACAGTTACGACGTGCAAAATCTGCTTTGGTCAAAAGGCAGCAAGATGGGGGATGAGAAGCTTGGACTCACGCTAGAATGCTGTTTTCCATAGCATGCTCCTTGGAACCCTAATTCCCTGAAATATCTGGGCTGGGGTGGAGCTGGGGAGGTTGAGAAGCTCTTCCAACAGTGGGGCAGTCAAGGTCAAATCCATTTGGAAGGTGCTACATATTCCCTTTCCCTCATTGAGACACAAAACACACATCAGGACATTTAAGTCTCTGGCAGATCTGGAAACCTGAAAGCTGTTTTGCTGCTATGAGCCTTGGGTCCCCAAAACAACATTTGGCCACAGATTTGCCCTTGAGAAAATTCAGTGAGCCTGACAAATTAATAATACTAATACTAGTAATAGTAGTTGTTAACTCGGTTTTTTTGTTTTTTTTGTTTTTTTGTTTTTTGACAGAGTCTTGCTCTGTCACCCAGGCTGGAGTGTAGCGATATAATCTCAGCCCACTTCAACCTCCACCTCCTGGGTTCAAGTGATTCTCGTGCCTCAGCCTCCCAAGTAACAGGGACTACAGGCATGCACCACCACACCTGGCTAATTTTTATATTTTTAGTAGAGATGGGGTTTCACCATGTTGGCCAGGCTGGTCTTGAACTCCTGGCCTCAAACAATTGATCCTCCCACCTCGGCCTCCCAAAGTGCTGGGATTACAGGCGTGAGCCACCGCACCTGGCCACAACCTCTGCACTGTTGACTCTCGGGCTGGGTCATTCTGTGTCGTGAGGGGGGCTCTTCTGTGCATTGCAGGATGTTCTGCAGCACCCCTGGCCTCTGCCCACAAGATACCAGTGGCACCCCTTCCTCCACTCATGACAATCAAAAGTGTCTCCAGACACTGCTGGATGTCCCCTGGGGTGGCAAAACTGCTCCCAGTTGAGAACTACAGCTTTAGAATAAAAACAAGGGCTGTCTTGGGAAAGGCCGTTAAAGCTGAGAGCAGCTCTCACTGAGTCAAACTCAACTTGGAGTACCGACTGCAGAAGGTCAGACGGGGGCAAGGTGAACACATTGGACCAGAGACGGACCACCAGTTGGCCCAACCCCAGGGACACTCTCCATCTACCTTGGTGCACCTTCCCAACCCTCCCTCCTCCACCATCGCTCATGTTTAAGGTCCTGCATCAGCTCCAAGGGCTGAAAGGACATCTCTGAAATTATTACCCAGAACTGCTGATCACAAAGTACAGTTCACTTATCAAGAGCTGCTCTCAATGATTTTGGTTGGGGGAAGGGTCTCATTATATACCCAGGGTAGAGAGCAGTGGTGCAGTCATAGCCCACTGCAGGCTCAAACTCATGGGCTCAAGGGATCCTCCCACCTCAGGTGTGGGCCACTATGCCCGGCTAATTTTACTTTTTGTAAAGATGGGGGTCTTGCTATGTTGCCCAGGCTGGTCGCAACCTCCTGATCTCAAATGATCCTCCTGCCTTGGCCTCCAAAAGCTCCAGGATGACAGGCCTGAGCCACCTCGTCCGACTTTCTCGAATGTTTTGATGAAAACAAATGTCTCTGTCACCTTTGGCATTAGTGGCGTTTGACACATCTGAGTGTGTCAGCCCTGTTTTCAGTCCTGTCCTGACCAACAACTGCTTTTTTTTTTTTTTTTTTTTTTTTTTGGAGACAGGATCTGGCTCTGTTGCCCAGGCTAGAGTGAAGAGGCGCGATCTCACTGCAAACTCTGCCTCCCAGGCTCAAGGCATTCTCCCATCCCAGGCTCCCAAGTAGCTGGGATCACAGGCACACACCAGCACACTCAGCTAATTTTCTAATTCTCGTATTTTTTTGTAGAGACAGGGGGGCTCACTTTGTGGCCCAGGCTGGTCTCAAACTCCTGAGCTCAAGCGATCTGCCTGCCTCAGCCTCCTAAAGTGCTAGGATTACAAGCGTGAGCCACCGTGCCCAGGCTGCTTCATTTTTTGAGCACAAACAAGCTATTCATTAGCCTCTGGAAGACCTTAGGATGTCAAGTAACAAGTCTCAACTCTGCCCCAAACCCGTTGGGTGACTCTGGACGAGTCACTTGCCCTCTCTGGGCCTTGTGTTTTTCATTTAGGGAAAAGAAATCAATGGTAGGCTGACCTAGCTCTACCATGCTGTGGGACCCGTCTGTGACTCCTGGCCAAAGGGCTGAAACTGGACCAACTGAGAATGTCAGGCTGCTTTAGGTTTTGTTGTCGTCAGCTTCATTTTTCCCAGAGGAACTCAGGGGCAAAAGATCTTACCCTCTCTGCTTCAACATTAATAAAAAGTAAATTAGGCCGGGAGTGGTGGCTGATGCCTATAATCCCAGTACTTTGGGAGGCCGAGGGAGGAGGATCATCCGAGGTCAGGAGTTCAAGACCAGCCTGGCCAACACAGTGAGACCCTGTCTCGACTAAAAATATAAAAATTAGCCAGGTGTGGTGGTGGGCGCCTGAAATCCCAGCTACTCGGGAGGCTGATGCAGGAGAATCGCTTTAACCCAGGAGGTGGAGGTTGCAGAGAGCTGAGATCACACTGCACTCCAGCCTAGGCAACAAGAGCAAAACTCTGTCTCCAAAATAAATAAATAAATAAATAAATAAGTAAATTAAATATCCCAGAGCCCAGAGAGTACAGGATTTGCATATCACCTCGCCTGGTCAACAGCTTTCCTCAGGATTTTGCTGTCAAGCCATTGGCTGAAGATTTTGGACCAGAGACACAAACCCAAATGTTTTTGGAGATCAGGTAAGTAATACAGAGTGACCCAGACCAGATGTGAGAGTATTGCACATATTCTAAATACCATGCAGGGCTCAGCACTGTGGCTCACGCCTGTAATCCCAACACTTTGGGAGGCCAAGGCAGGCAGAACGCTTGAGCGTAGGAGTTCGAGACCAGCCTGCGCAACATGGTGAAACCCCATCTGTACAGAAAATACAAAAATTAGCCAGGCATGGCAGCACATGCCTGTAGTCCCATCTACTCGGGAGGCTGAGGTGGGAAGATCGCTTGAGCCTGGGAGGTGGAGGAGGTTGCAGTGAGCTGAGATCATGCCACTGCACTCTAGCCTGGGTGACAGAGTGAGACTCCATTTCAAAAAAAAAAAGAAAGAAAGAAAAATTGCTTGTATTCTAAACATCATAAAGGGCTGGACACAGTGGCTCACATCTGCAATCCAAGCAATTTGGGAGGCCAAGCCAAGAGGATTGCTTGAATTAGGAGTTCTAGACTAGCCTGGGCAACACAGTGAGATCCCATCTCTCAAATAAACGAATGAATGAATGCCACACAGGCAAAACGGAAGTTCTCTGAACCTGATCTGCAACACAATTCACCAGCTGGAAGGACCTCTGCAGTGGAAATCCTCGTTCGAGGCCTGGTCCAGGCATTAAATATGTCGCAGGGAGAGGGACTGGGTACTCTAAATGCACCTGCTCAGCAGGTGCCCAGTAGTACCAAAAAGGCAGTTTAGATCTATTATTAGTAATAGCCACTGTATTTATTGGGCCCCTTGTATTCATCAGGTATCGGGCCTGACAGCTGCCTAGATAGACCATCTGACTATGTCTCATAAGCGCTCTGTAAGGTGGCATCACCTGCTGTTGCTATTTTCCTGCTAAGATGACTGAGGTCCTGGAAGGTAAATGCAAGGCCCCCACTTGTAAAATTTGGAATCAGGAGTAGAATCCAGAATCTAATCCTAATTTTCTGCTAAGAGTAAATGGATACCCAATTAATTCTTAGCAGAAAGTCCCTTTCTTGCCCCTGACCCTCCTCTGCCATTTTCACCCTCCCCTGCCATTTCCACCCTCCCCTCACCATTCACATCCCCCCACCTCCCAAGGGCTTGTTCCCAAGAAAGCCCTACCTCACTTTCACAGAAAAAAAAAAGTGAATGGTGAACCTGTCACTTTCTTATTGCCTTGTGACATCTGCCTAATCATCTGAATACCAATGGTTTCAAATAACTGCAGAAAGAAGTTATCTCACTGTGTAACACTATTTTTTCCTCCCGACCGAGAAAACTTGGTTGGTAAGAGTTACTGTAGCCCCTGTGAAGGAGGCCTCTGAAAGTGAGCAAGAACTGGTTATTTGTGGCCCTAAAAGCCCCACTGTGTTTTTATTTTACAATTCTGGCATACCACAGATTAAAATAAATGTGTAGCCTCCAATGTCAGGGGTCCCCAACCCTTGTGCTGCAGTACCAGTCCATGGCCTGTCAGGAACCAGGCCACATAGCAGGACTGGGCAGTGGGTGAGTGAGCATCACTGCCTAAGCTCCGCCTCCTTCAGATAAGCAGCATTAGATTCTCACAGGAACGTGAACCCTATTGTGAACTGCACATACAAGGGATCTAGGTTGTGTGTTCCTTATGAGAATCTAACCAATGCCTGATGATCTTAGGTGGGACAGTTTTATCCCAAAACCATCCTCCCCACCCCCACTCCATCCCAGGTCCCTGGAAAAAATTGTCTTCCACAAAACCAGTCTCTGGTGCCAAGAGGTTGGGGACTCCTGTCATATGTGACTGCAACAAGTTGCAATTTGCAATACTTTTTTTTTTTTTTTTGAGACTGACTCTCACTCTGTTGCCCAGGCTGGAGTGCAGTGGTGTGATCTCAGCTCACTGCAACCTCTGCCTCCGAGGCTCAAGCGATTCTCATGCCTCAGCCTCCTGAGTAGCTGGGATTACAGGTGCACACCACCACACCCAGCTAATTTTTGTATTTTTAGTAGAGATGGGGTTTAGCAGAGACCATGTTGGCCAGGCTGGTCTCGAACTCCTGACCTCAGGTGATCCACCTGCCTCGGCCTCCCAAAGTGCTGGGATTACAGCGTGAGCCACTGTGCCCAGTCTGCAATGTCTTTAGCTGGTCATTTGCAGTATCTATTAATTTTAGATATGCATGCCCTTTAACTGAGCAATGGCATGTCTGGGAATTTATCCTACAGGTAAATTCACATAATTAGACAAAAAGTCCAAGGCTGAAAGAGTGGCATTATCTATTATTCCCATTTTCCTGCTAAGACTATCAAGGTCCTGAAAGGTAAATACAAGGCCCTCCCTTGTAAAAGTTGGAGCCAGGATTAGAATCCAGATCTGTTTGAAGCCTAATTTACTCAGAGATGGCATTAGCGATGTTTAACACATCTGAATGCGTCAGCCCTGTTCACAGTCCTGTCCTAACAACTCACTGCTTCATCCTTTGAGCACAAACAAGCTATTCGTTAGCCTGTGGAAGACCTTAGGACTTCGAGTTACAAGTCTCAGCTCTGCCTAAAACTCGCTGGGTGACGCTAGGCAAGTCACTTGCCCTCTCTGGGCCTTGTAGTTTTCAGCCTGGTACAGTAAAGTGCTATGCCCTGCATCTTTTTTTTGAGACAGAGTCTCATTCTGTTTCCCAGGCTGGAGAGCAGTGATGCAATCATGGCCCACTGCAGCCTTGAACTCCTGGGCTCAAGCAATCCTCCTACCTCAGCCTCCTGAATAACTAGGACCACAGATGCATGCCACTACGCCCAGCTCATTTTCAAAATTTGTTTGTAGAGATGGTGCCTTGCTTTGTTGCCCAGTCTGGTCTCAAACTCCTGACTTCAAGCCATCCCCCCACCTCAGCCTCCCAAATTGCTGGGATTACAGGTCTGAGCTGCCACACCTGGCCTCTATGGCCCTTTCCTCACAACTTAGATGCGGTTTTTCCTCCCTAGCCCCTGAAACCCTGATACAAGTCACAGATGTCCAACCTCCCCTTTCAGCCGCTGTGAACAGCTTCTTCCTCTGTCCTTGGATCACACGCAAGGTTTCTTTCAAATTCTTGCCTGGCTTTTTCTAAACTCAATCTTTCCTCCATTGTGTGGCCAGGGTTAAATGTTGAAAGGTGAGGGGTGGAGGAAGAAGACATAGAGAGCAAAAAGGCCATCCCTTAAAGTATGCCATCAAGACCCTAAATACGCCAGGCACGGTGACTCACGCCTATAATCCGAGCACTTTGGGAGATCAAGCCAGCCGAATCACTTGAGGTCAGCAGTTCGAGACCAGCCTGGCCAGTGTGGTGAAATCCCATCTCTACTAAAAATACAAAAATTAGCCAGGCATGGTGGTGGGCGCCTATAATCCCAGCTACTCTCTACTCAGGAGGCTGAGGCCGGAGAAGTGTTTGAACACAGTAGGTGGAGGTTGCAACGAGCCAAGATCGCACCAGTGCACTCCAGCCTGGGTGACAGATCAAGACTCTGTCTCAAAAACAAACAAAACCCTAAACAAATGTTATTGGAGTTTGTAACATTCCCAATCCAGCAAAGGAATGGTAGCTAAACATATTAAAGATTCTAATCATCACTTTCAGCCCAATAGAAATGGGGTTGATGAGATCAAAGGGAAGAAACATTAAGAAAAGCTTCTCCTTTAACGGCCACATAATTTAGGCTTCCCAGTTCTGCCAAAGATGAGCCATGCCATACTGAGCAAACATCTTGAACTCTGGTTGTGTTTGCTATAAATAACCATCTACCAAAGTTTCCCAGGGCCTAGGCACTGTGCTAAGCCCTTCATACACATTAGCTCATCAAATCCTCCCATGAGGGTAATCTGTTAAACTCTGGAGTTAGAAAGACCTAGATTTGTAGAATCTTGTTTTCCTTACTGACTAGCTGTCTTGAGCAAGTTATTCAGATGCCATATTTGTAAAATCAAGCCCGTTATAATAACAGTATCTACTCTAAAGGGTTGTTATGAAGACTTAAGATAATGTCCACAAAGGGCTTAGCATCTCACCAGGCAAAAGTACCCAAGAAACATGAGTTATTCTCATTACCCCATTGCCCAGATGAGAAAGTGAGGTTTTGGGAGGTGCTGGAGATGATTTCTAAATTTGTTTATGACCTTCTATGATTCTACTGGATTGAAAATTGAACTTGGTTTTCAAGAAAAATCTACTATATATCTACTCTTGGAATTACAACCTTGTGCCTAAATCCTAAAACCCACCTGTTTCGATTCAAGCCCTGTGGAAAGGAGACAATTCCCTCCCATCCCCCACCCCAAAAAAATCCAACTTCTGAATAAGAGGGTTAGGGAAAAAGAATCCCACTTTTCTCCCAAATCTCTTCTCCTTAGGGCTTCTCCACCAGTTCTTCAATGGGTGAGGGATACAGTAGAGAAATCCCCAGGGCCGGGACCAACCGGGCCGTAGTGCAAGGCTGGGTAACTGACGAGGGGGCTGGGGATGGCCTCATGGAAAACGCTTCCATAAATGGGCATGTTTGCCTCAATCTCAGCCCTCCCACGGAAAAGTAATGATAACAAATCCATAACAAATACCTTGTACGGAATAACACATCTATTTTGGACATGATAATAAAAATACATGGTGTTTACAGGGCAAGCCCGGCGGCTTCTCGAAAAAGGCCCAACTAGTTCACATTCTGGACTCTAGGGGTGGCAGCCCACGTAGGGTCACTGGTTTCAACTAGATCACTTCCCGCCCCCACAACCAGGGGACAAACAGTGCCTTTTATTTAAAATGTGCAAAAAGTCAGTTTATGTTTTCTTCAAAAGACATGGTGATAAACATTTACTTTGTTGGAAGCATTTAGTCCCACCAGAAACCTGACCCCAACAAGTTTGAGTCCATGGTAAAGAAGATAGTGGGGTCAAGGGTATGAACTTGGACTCAAACAGATCCGGGAATGGGTTCTACCACTTGATGGCTGTGTGACACTTTACCTCTCTGAGCCTCAGCTGCCTTGTATACTAAACAGACATCATAATGCCTTTCTTGTGAAGTTGTTGCAAAGATTAAATGAGATAAGTTAAATGTTGCAACAGCGTGTGGCACTTAAGTGTTCCATCAACAGTAGCTATCTCAATGGGAAAACATCAATTTCCTTCCAACAAAATTCCCTATCTTATTTCACATCCTGCCATCTAATGACTTTCAGTTCAGCGTCAAGTTGCCTCTCTCAATAATTCTAAAATAGTATCGTGAAGTAAATCAAACAAAAAACTACACAAAGCAGTTTACTAACAGCCTGCCTTCTTTTCATCAAATGCCGGACAGTTCACAATTTAATCTCTCAGTTCTTCATACTGCAACTAAACCCTCCCGGCCTTGGGTTTCTAAATGTTTTCTTTTACTTCTGGACAAGCATGGTTTGAATGGTACTTTTTCTCAAGTGGCAAAATCCCTACCAGACCCTGTGCTGGAAGAAAACCTACAACAGACAGTAGCCACACTTTCTTTCGTTTTACCCATTTGGTTGGACACTAGAGAGGCATTGACACAGGTGACTCTGCGGGAAATTCCGGTATAATCTTACCTAATGCACCTGCAGATTGTGGAAGCAAATGGAGACTTTGGAGCCCACCTGGGTATCTGGGGGCCCTTGGGGGGTCAACCTGGGTGAGATTTTTTTTTTTTTTAATTTGGAGAAGATGAAAAAGTGGGCTGTAATAAACTAGATCACAACCAGCCTTATCTCCCAGGGGTTCTCGACATAGTACCTGATAGAACTGATAAAAACACTTTCCTTTCTGCTAAGCCTATGCCCATGTGTTTTTAACTGATTTAATGCATTATCAACACAACTGTGCAATACCGTCAAATCCACTAGGAGCCTCACCTTGCCTGTCTGTGTGATAGCAAGTGACTTTTCAGTGAAGTTGAGCTGTGTTTTTTTGGTGCCTAGAATAAAAGTGAGATGCCTGACTGTCTGCACTGAACCTCTGAGATTTCCAAGGGAGTATATCTCCTGGATTAGCCTCTTAACAAGAATCACCCAGGACTGATTTTCTTTTTTAAGGCCGTTTTTTCTGGGGATTCTAGAGTTGGGAAATGCAGTTGGGTCCAGGCATTGATATCGTTAATAAGCACTCCCAAAATAGTACTTCTCACTGGCAACCTTGAGAAATGCTGTTTGGGGAAAGTCTAGGATAATCTAGGATGATAGGGCAGAGAGACATCCAAATCACAACTCTACCCCCACCATGGTCCTTACGAGGTTGACAACAGGGACCCCTAAGTGCAACCCAGCCCCTATAGAATACCCTATAGGACTTTTAACACCCCCACCCCCCTGCAATCTGCCCCCAGAAGGACAACTACTACTTACAGATCTCCCACTGGGGGCTAGTGGAAAGGAAACTGGATGGCGAGCTCGGATCTGACGCACCTCCCAGGCCGGAGCGTCCAAATCTCCCTGCGCGTCTCGGACGCCTCTCTTTATAGACCCGGAGCTGCCCGCGGGTGGGAAAGGGGAGGAGGCCGAAGGGGTGGAGTTGGGGAGGGTC
>NW_012104143.1:1884721-1909987 GCF_000951045.1 Mandrillus leucophaeus | reverse complement strand
AGACAGTAGCCACACTTTCTTTCGTTTTACCCATTTGGTTGGACACTAGAGAGGCATTGACACAGGTGACTCTGCGGGAAATTCCGGTATAATCTCTGTCTCTTATACACATCTAGATGTGTATAAGAGACAGGGACCGGAGTCTCACTCTAGGGATCCGGAGCGATCGCAGACGCTCCGGATCCCTAGAGAAAGGGGGTCGAGCAGGCAGCGTGTGTGCGGGATGCTTGAGAATGTCTTCCCTGAGTCGGCTGCAGCCGCACAGGCTTTAACTTCTTCCTCCCCGTGTTGGGGCTGTGGTGGATCTGACTTGACATCTCCCACCCCACTTCCCATTTTATTGGCATCGCACTGTCTGGAAAGAGGGCCGGCTGTGCAGCGTGAAGAGTAGGGAAAGGGGATTTCTTGAACTTTGCAACGTGCAAGACAGGAGGCCCCCACCCTTGCTGGGAACGGTGCAGGAAGGGGAAGTTTTTACTTTTCCCAACTTGCCATCTCCACCTCCAACCACACCTCCACGACCAAAGTACAAATAAAAATGAAAATTAAGCCCACTGTGGTTATTTCAGCAGTCCCCCCACCCTGTGTGCCACTCGCCAGCGGCGTGACCATGGGCAAGTCACTTCACTTCTCTGAGCCTTGGTGTCCGCAGCTGCAAAATGTGGGGAGGCGGTGGCGGTGATAATTACGTAATTTACAAGGTGCAAGTGTCAAGATTCAAGGATAAAGTGGGTGCGCCCCCAGAGTCTGCGAGTTCCCTTCTACAACTGCCCCTCCCCAAGGATTCCTCGCCTAAAATTGCACTCCCTGTCTCTCTATCTCGGCGCCACTCTCCTCTGCCCCGTGTTGGTCCCAGTCTGTGTCTCTCCTGTGTGACTGACGCTGTCTCTCCATCACAGTCTCTCTCGCTGTGTCTCTGCCACTGTCTCTGCATGTCTGTCACTCTGATCATTGCTGTCTCTCGCTCTATCTTTTGTCTCTGTCCCTCTCACTGTCTCTAGGTCTGTCGATGTCTCTGTCTCTCCCTCGTGTCTCACCCTGTCTCTGGTCTCTATGTCTCTTGCTCTCCATCCCTCCCGCGTGTTTCACTCCTATCTCTGTGCGATCTCTCTCTCTTTCTCTGTTCCCCAGGCTCTCCGTCTTCTCCCCGTCCCTCTTCCCTCCTGTCCACGCACGCACACACAGGCCATAAAAGGAAGTCGAGGCGGTGGGCTGGCCCCACGCCAGGCCGGGGACCCGCGGGCAGCTCGGGCTCTCCGCTCCCCGCGCGGCACCGGCTTCTCCGAGGTTCCCGGGCCGGGCCGAGCCGGTCCCCCTCCCCGGGCGCGGCGGGAGCTGCGGGCGGGAGACAACCCAAAAAGGGCAGGCGCGGACTCCTTCCTGCAGGAATTCCCAGCTCCGCATACCAGCTCGGGGCTGCCCGCTCCCCCTGACTAAATATGGTGCCGAGAGGCCTCCCTGCTCCCCGGCGTCGGGGGAGGGGGCCCTTCACGCAGCCACGGGCGGCAGTCGCCCCGCTGGGCGCGAAGGGGACCCCTCTGCTTGGGGCAGGCCCGGAAGGGGGCAGCCCCCAGTCCCACGTGGATTTCTGCTGCTTCAGGCCAGAGGATTTGGAGAAGGGGTTAAAGTTGGGCAGACCCCTCCTGGATTTTGTACTTGGCGCAGGCCCTTATTCTACAATCCCTCCTCCTGCAACCAGGTGGAGGGGCTGAGGGCGAGGGGCGTGCGGGCGGGGTGGGGGGGGGTGGCTTCATTAATACCCCCATTTTGCAGGAGAGAAAATTGAGTCCCCGCAGGGGTAAAGGGATTTGCCCAAGCTCTCACTGGGACAGTCATGGATTGGTGCTGGCACTGGAACCTTTCTGATGACGACATTCACTTCCAGAAAGGAGACATTGAAGGGAAGTGTCCAGGCAAACTGGACTTGAGGCCCAGGGCATGTCTTTGAGAATGGATGTCTGGCTTTGAATCTGCCAGTGCTGCTTTCTACCTATTTGACCGTAGGCAAGTAACTTTGCCTCTCCATGCCTCAGTTTCCCTACCTGTACGATGGGAAGAACATCAGCTACTTCCTGGCCTTTTTGTAAGCAGTCCTTGAGATGATCCATGTAAAATGAACACTGTGCACTGCTTCATGTTAGCTGCTGTTATTGGTAACAAACGTGAAACCAACTAGAGTTGCACCAGGCCTCGGGATACAAGGAGAACACTCTTTCCCTGCAGGCTCCCAGGTCCCTCTGGAGAGCTCTGCATCTCAGACCCTCTTGGGTCCTTCTTCATCCTTCCAGCATCAAGCTCACCTGGTTTTCACCCTGGAAACTCCTGAGCCTGGCCCTTGCCCTGCAAGGGGCCTGAATCAGAGAGTCAAGAACAGCCTGCATTCAGCTGGCTGGGAAAGTGAGGGGTAAAGCTCTAGGGAAAATGATGAATGAGCTGCTCCCCACATGCTTTTAACATCTACGCTGTAAAAGGAGTGGAAATCGTCCCTGCATCAGCCCAGAAATGATATAGAGCAGAGAAGTAATGGAAGGGGGAAAATTGAAGTCAACCATCCCCTTCCCATCCTGGAAAGAGAATGCAGGGCAGGCCATCGGAATCTAACTTGCTGGCCTGAAGTAAAAAGTGGCATTAATACTAGAGGCATGAACACTGTACTTCCAAAGGGTTCCATTTGATTTTTTAAATAACTTGTTGGTATCTTTTAAAAGAGAATAATTATAATGTGATTAACAATTGGAGACTTTGTAACAAACACTCAGTTTTACTTCATTCTCTCGCCTACCCCTTATCTAACAACCCTTTATTAAAAATTAAAGTAGGCAGCCGGGAGTAGTGGCTCATGCCTGTAATCCCAGCAATTTGGGAAGCCAAAGTGGGTGAATCACTTGAAGTCAGGAGTTCAAGACCAGCCTAGCCAACATGGTGAAACCCCCATTTCTACTAAAAATACAAAAATTAGCTGGGCGTGGTGGTGCACACCTGTAGTCCCAGCTACTCGGGAGGCTGAGGTAGGATAACTGCTTGAACACAGGAGTCAAAGGTTGCAGTGAGCTGAGATTGTGCCATAGAACTCCAGCCTGGGAGCCTGGGTGACAGAGCAAGACTCCATCTCAAAAACAAACAAACAAACAAAAGTAGCCAAGGTCAGGCATGGTGGCTCACACCTGTAATCCTAGCACTTTGGGAGGCCAAGGCAGGAGGATTGCTTGAGCTCAAAAGTTTGAGACCAGCCTGGGAAACATAGTGAGACCCTGTCTTTACAAAAAATACAAAAATTAGCCATGTGTGGTGGTGGGCACCTGTAATCCCAGCTCCTTTGGAGGCTGAGGTGGGAGGATCACTTGAGCCTGGGAGGCAGAGGTTGCAGTGAGCTGAGACTGTGCCACTATACTCCAGCCCGGGTGGCAGAGTGAGACCCTGTCTTGAAAAAAAACTTTTTTTTTTTTTTTTAAGTAGCCAGCCTGGGCAACGTGGTGAGATCCTATCTCTATAAATAAATAAATAGCAGCTGGGTGTGGTGTAGCCTGCAGTTCTAGCTACTAGGGAGGCTGAGGTAGGAGGATCTCTTGAACCTGGAAGGTTGAAACTGCAGTGAACTATAGTGAACTATGATTGCACCACTGCATTCTAGCCTGGGCAACAGAGCAAGACCTTGTCTGTAAAAAATAAGGTACGTACTTTAATCCCCTCCCTATCCCCATTTTACTGTGGAGAATCTAGGTTTGGAGAGGTTAAATAACCCAGCAGTGGTAGAACAGGAATTCCAACCCAAGTCTTTCTGACACAGTCCATAGTAGACAGAAGTCTGAGTTTTTTAAACCCAGATCTCTTCAGCACCAACCAAGCAGCTTTGGGATTGTCAGTAAACCTCTTTGAGCCCATTTTCTCAAGGAAAAGCAAAGATGATCAGATTCTTTGCCTCAAGTACCTTTCTGATTGTTAAATATGACAGCACTTATGAAGGCCTTTACGAACTATCTCAGACCTTTCTGGTACACTCTGGAAGCAGGCAGGGACAGTATGTCACCTAACAGTCATTCAATAGATATCTGTCCAATGCATGAAGTTCTGATGTTTGAATCTTCAAAAGTGCGTTGTTATCATTCGATCAGATGCCTCTGTTTTATTTCTCATGGCTCAAAAGGTCAGTTCTTTTAAGATGGAGGAGGCAATAGTCACTTTTTAAAATGTCACTTTGACTGAGTGCTGTCAAGTAATTTTCCTTGGCATATCTTTTTTTGTGACGGGCTGTTTAATGGGAGTTTCCATGAATTCATGAAACAAGACGGCCAAGGGGAAATTTCTCTCTTACAGTCTTTTTTTGCTGTTGGCCTAAAAAAAAGCCCCAAAGTGGCTGGGCACGCCTGTGATCCCAGCACTTTGAGAGGCTGCAGTGGAAGGATCGCTTGAGCCCAGGAGTTCGAGACCAGCTTAGGCAACATAGCAAGATCCCTGTCTCTATAAAATAAGAATAATAATAATAATTAGTTGGACACGACGGTGTGTGTCTGTAGTCCCAACTAGAGAGTGAAGTATGAGGATTGTTTGAGCCCCGGAGTTTAAGGCTGCAGTGAACTGTGATCATACCAGTGCACTCCAGCCTGGGCAACAGAGCAAGACCCTGTCTCAACAAAACAAAACAAAACAAAACAAAACAAAACCATGAAGTATGATCCCCTCCAATTTTTAAGAACATTGAAGATTGAGTCTGAGTGTGTTTTACTCCTGCATGTGCCTCAAGATTTAATATTTTTTGGCCGGGCACAGTGGCTTACACCTGTAATCCCAGCAGTTTGGGAGGCCATGGTGGGTGCAACACTTGAGGTCAGGTGTTCGAGACCAGCCTGGCCAACATGGTAAAACCCTGTCACTACTAAAAATACAAAAATTAGCCCGGTGTGGTGGTGCACGCCTGTAGTCCCAGCTACTCGGGAGGCTGAGACAGGAGAATTGCTTGAACCTGGGAGGTGGAGGTTGCAGTGGGCCAAGATCACACCATTGCACTCCAGCCTGGGCTACAGAGAGAGGCTCCATCTCAAAAAAAAGAAGAAGAAGATTTAAAAATTTTAAAGCATTATCAGCCCAAGCATATAGAGACAACTAGATCTGGCCCAAGAGCTGTGAATAAAGGAACATCATTCGTGACCACAAGCACGACCACGCTCCAACTCTTGCACGAAAGTACTTTGTTTCACCCATGATGGCCCCCATGATGAACCTCACACTTCTCCCGACACTAGATGGCATTGCATAGTAACCTGCAATGGTCTTTCCTTCATCATCAATTTCCAACTCTGATATCATGATTTGGTGGGTGACATTCCTGATAGATTCTCTATGTCTATCAGGAAGGGTCCTAAAACTCTCAATAAAAGTAGTTCTACAGGTTTCTAAAAAATGAAACACACCGGGCATGGGCATGGTCACTCACGCCTGTAATTCTAGCACTTTGGGAGGCTAAGGTGGATCTCCTGAGGTCAGGAGTTCGAGACCAGCCTGGCCAACATGGCGCAACCCCATCTCTACTAAAAGTACAAAAATTAGCCGGGCACGGTGGTGGGCGCCTGTAATCCCAGCTACTCGGGAGGCTGAGGTGGGAGAATTGCTTGAACCTGGGAGGCAGAGGTTGCAGTGAGCCAAGATCATGCCATTGCACTCCAGCCTGGGCAACAAGAGTGAGACACCGTCTCAATAAAAACAAACAAACAAACAAAAACAAAAACAAACACACTCTTACCATATAATCCAGAAAATTCTTCTTAGGATTTGCCCAAAAGAGTTGAAAACTTTTGTCTATACAAAAACCTGCACGCACATGAAGTTTATAACGGCTTTACTCAGTATCGCCAAAACTTGAAAGCAGCCAAGATGTCCCTCAGTAGGTGAATGGATAAATAACAATGGAATGTTATTCAGCACTAAAAAGAAATGAGCTATCAAGGCAAGAAAAGATGAATGAAAATTACAGCTGGGCATTATGGCTGACGCCTGTAATCCCAGCACTTTGGGAGGCCAAGGCAGGCAGATCAGCTGAGGTGAGGAGTTCGAGACCAGCCTGGCCAACATGGTGAAACCCTGTCTCTACTAAAAATACAAAAATTAACCAGGTCTGGTGGTGGGCACCTGTAATCCCAATTACTTGGGGGGCTGAGGCAGGAGAAACACTTGAATGAGGGAGGTGGAGGTTACCATGAGCCGAGATCATACCACTGCACTCCAGCCTGGGTGACAGAGCGAGACTCTGTCTTAAAAAAAAAAAAAAAAAAAAAAAGACATGAAGAAAACTTAAATGCCTGTTGCTAAGGGAAAGATGTCAATCTGAAAAGGCCACATACTGTATGATTCCAACTATACGACATTCTGGAAAAGACAGGAATAAGTGGAGTAGAGAGGATTTTTTTAGGGCAGTGACATTCCTCTGTATGATACTAAAATGGTGAATACATGTCACTAGACATCTGTCCAAAACCATGGAATGTGCAGACAGTCCTCAACTTACAATGGTTAAACTTACGATTTTTCAACTTTATGAAGGTGGGAAAATGGGGCATTCAGTAGAAACCGTACTTTGAATACCTACAAAACCATGTTTTTTCACTTTCAATACAGTATTCAATAAATTACATGGTCAACACTTTATTATAAAATGGAATTTGTGTTAGATAATTTTGCCCAACTGTAGGCTAATCTAAGTGACCTGAACACATGTTAAGTAGGCTTGGCTACGCTATGATGCTCGGTAGGTGAGGTGTATTAAATGCATTTTGGGCTGGGCATGGTGGCTCACATCTGTAATCCCAGTACTTTGTGAGGCTAAGATGGGCAGATCACTTGAACTCAGGAGTTCGAGACCAGCCTGGGCCACATAGTGAGATCCCATCCCTACAAAAAATACAAAAATTCACCAGGTGTGGTAGCATGTGCCTATAGTCTCAGCTACTCAGGAGGGTGAGGCAGAAGGATCGCTTGAATCTGGGAGGCGGAGGTTGGAGGGAGAACATCGCGCAACTGCACTGCAGCCCGGGTGCTAGAGACCTTACCCAATCAATCAAAGAATCAACGAACTTTGACTTATTTTCAACTTGATAGTGTTATTGAGACGCAACCCCATGAGTCAAAGAGCATCTGTACACCACCAAGAGTGAACCCTAATGTAACTATGGACTTTTTGTGATGATGATGTGTCAAAATAGGTTCACCCATTGGAATGAATACATGTGCCACTCGATGCCGGATCTTGACAGTGGGAGAAGCTAGACATGCATGGGTGCAGGGGGCAGACAGGAGCTCTGTGCTTCCAGTCAATCTAGCCATGAACCTAAAACTGCTCTGAAAAACAAAAGTCTACTTTTTTTTCAGACAAGAGTCTCAGTCACCCAGGCTGGAGTGCAATGGCGTGATCTCGGCTCACTGCAACCTCGGCCTCCCGGGTTCAAGCGATTCTCCTGCCTCAGCCTCCCCAGTAGCTGGGATTACAGGCGCACGCCACCACGCCTGGCTAAGTTTGTTATTTTTAGTAGAGATAGGGTTTTGCCATGTTGGTCAGTTTGAACTCCTGACCTCAGGTGATACGCCTGCCTTCGCCTTCCAAAGTGCTGGGATTACAGGCGTGAGCCACCGCGACCAGCCTAAAGGTAACTGTTTTTGAGACGGAATTTCGCTCTTGTTGCCCAGGCTGGAGTGCAATGGCGCGATCTTGGCTCACTGCAACCCCCGCCTCCAGGGTTCAAGTGATTCTCCTGCCTCAGCCTCCTGAGTAGCTGGGATTACAGGCGCCCACCACCACACCCAGATAATTCTTTGATTTTTAGTAGAGACGGGGTTTCATCATATTGGTCAGGCTGGTCTCAAACTCCTGACCTCAGGTGATCCGCCCGCTTCGGCCTCCCAAAGTGCTGGGATTACAGGCGTGAGCCACTGCGCCCGGCCAGTAGTTTTATTTCACTTCTATTTTTAAAAGATTGCTGAATACCACGCAATCCTCAAATCGTGGTTGTTACCAAAAAATCAAGTACCAAGTGGCTGGGAAGCATTGTCCCAAATGCCTTTAAAGGCATATTCTCACAAATGTTCATCTTTCATGTACACTTAGTTTTAAAAGAACACATCAAATTCTACATAATCATAAAGGTATGTGAGTGATATACAAATGTGTTCTTGCACATCATTATAAGGCTATTAGTTTGTTCTATGCAAGCATATATGCTAAGCTTAAATTTATCTCCTTCAAAAGCCACCTCTGCTCCTGCTATGAGGTTTTAGATCACCCAAGTCGTACACTTCCTAAATCCCTCTTCAGTTCCCATTCCCAACCTGTTTTTGTGTAAATCCAAGTTTTCTCCTAAAACTTCTCTAGCAACTCTAGAAGATAACTTCTCCCAACAATTCCAAGAAACCCACGAGTAAGGTACTTAATATAACACATTTGTAAGAAGAGTTGGCTTGTCCTCTGCGCTTTTTCTTCCTTCCTATAAACATGTGCAGACGGCAGGAAAGTCCCCCGGCCTCCACCCCTCAATGGCGAAGTTTCTGAAAATCCCAACGGACAGCCTGGCAGCCATCTCCAATCATTCTTCTGTTTTTGATGTGTGTCTTTTGATGAGAGAACAGTGATATAAACACCCTTTGCACCAAAGTGACTTATTTTTTTTTTTATTACATGATACATTGAAAGTATAAAAAGTTGCCTCAGTACAAATTACAGAATAATGCGTACAAAAGTGCTATGGACTACATGTGACAATTCTGTTTAACTTACATCTTGATGATTTTATATCAGTATCCAAAATTATATACTCCGGCATTTTTTCCAAATCTAGTCTTACATGATTGCAACTCCTGAGGTAAACTAAGTGCCTACTGCCAACATCCTTGGACGAAAACCAAGTCCCCCGGGAGAATTCAGATATTTATATTCGCACATACAATACAACGGAATTCATCATTGTAATCAGATATTACAGATTTAAAACTGGAAAATGGACTCTTGTAATACTTCTGCATCCATATATAATTTTACCAACAGGGCCTCTCGAAATGTTGTGTATAGTTTAAGTGGATTTCATTAATAAGTTTCTGCATTTAGATAAAAATTCTTGGCTAAGCTGTAAGAAGTGAACACTGACTAGCATCGTCAAACAGAAAATCAAAAGTTTCAACAATCTGCAAAGCAGCACAGAACTGACATCCTGAAGAGGGTGTCAATTTTGCTAACTACAGCTCTTACCACTCCTCTCCACGGAAAACCTTTAAGCAAATGTTGTCAGTGTACAGGTGCGCAGGCAAAATTTAGTTCTGAATATACCATCGAACTTTTGCCAATCAGGAGCTGTCTACCATCATAGTCAGCTGTTTTCAACGAAATGAGCCTGTGGACACTACATTATAAAAAACTTCTTTAATAAATATCAAAGTAGCGTATTAGAGATAGCACATACTACTTTTCTATCCCAAGAATAGAAACTGATGTTTGATGAGAGTTTCCGAGCCCAAACGAGTTGGGGGCTGGCCCTCTTCTGGCTCATGTGTGATTGCACAACCCAGGGCCACACGGAGGTTAAACAATGCCATCTTTGAAAAATCACTTTCTGGTATTTCCCCCAAAGCCTGTCTCTTCATGCTTACTTCACATTCTTTATCTAATAAAATAAACTCTTTGTTTTCTTTACAGAAAAATTATTACAGCAAACTTACTTCCCCTCTACCTTTTAATTAAATCTTCCAGTAAGCCAAAATAGTCTAAGGAAAGAAAAAGTACGTTGTTGCCTATTGAAAAGGTAATACAAAGCCCTTTCATTTCCTTACAAACTTTAAGGGCCTTTACAATACTTCCTAAAGGGCTGGGCTCGGTGGCTCACGCCTGTAATCCCAGCACTTTGGGAGGCTGAGGCACGCAGATCACTTGAGGTCAGGAGTTCGAGACCAGCCTGGCAAGCATGGTGAAACCCCATCTCTAGTAAAAATACAAAAACTAGTCCGGTGTGGTGGCACAGGCCTGTTGTCCCAGCTACATGGGAGGCTGAGGCAGGAGAATCACTTGAATCTGGGAGGCGGAGATTGCAGTGAGCTGAGATCATGCCACTGCACTCCAGCCTGGGTGACAGAGCGAGACTCTGCCTCAAGAAACAAAAAATACTTCCTAAAAACAATACTTCTTTTTTTCAAGTCAAATCCAATAAGCTAGATGACAGAGTTAGCTTTTATTCACCAATGTAGTTAAACATGAGGGGTGTATTGTAGAAACTCAAATTTCTACAAATATTAGTGGTGCATTTTGGTGACACTGGAACAATAAATAAGTTATTTAATAATACAATTTTAAGATAAAAGATACCCCAAACGAAGCATTATCTGTTTACTGCCTGAGAAACATGAAGATCTTCAATGTTAGTACTTTTCCGCTCCTCCTTTCTTAGGTGCTCATCTGAAATGCACAGAAACCAATGTTAATACTTATCCTAAGTCAAAACAGGCAGATAGGTAGACACAGCTACAAACAGTTTAGGATGTTACATATTCAATATTCTATGAGTTCTTTAGATGGTTTAGGACAATGAAAAAAACTCATTATTTTTTAAACACTATTGAAGAAATCAGAGGCCAGGTGTGGTGGCTCAGGCCTGTAATCCTAGCACTTTGGGAGGCCGAGGTGGGTGGATTACCTGAGGTCTCAAGAGTTACAGACTAGTCTGGCCAACATGGTGAAACCCTGTCTCTCCTAAAAATACAAAAATTAGTCAGGCATGATGGCACGCGCCTATAATCCAAGCTACTCAGGAGGCTGAGGCAGGAGAATCGCTGGAACCCGGGAGGTGGAAGTTGCAGTGAGCCAAGATCATGCCATTGCACTCCAGCCTGGGGGACAAGAGTGAAACTCGGTCTCAGAAAAAAAAAAAAAAAAAAGAAATCAGAAATGTCTGGCATTAGGGACTCTAATTATTCAAAAGTGTTTCTTGACTTTTTTTTTTAGTACAACCTGCAGTAAACCCATGCCTAAGTAGTTACAAACCTCTCTCTTACATGTAAGGAATGAAATTTGCAAGAAAGGACAAGGTGTTCAATCAGCATTTTGAGGGTTGCCAAAGCTCTTCAATTACAACACAATGAAAAGCACTTCAAATAGGATTGCCTGAGGTCAGGAGTTAGAGACCCCGTCTCTACTAAAAATACAAAAATTAGCCAGGTATAGTGGCGGGCGCCTATAATCCCAGCTACTCGGGAGGCTGACGCAGGAGAATCGCTTGAACCCAGGAAGTGGAGATTGTAGTGAGCTGAGATCGTGCCACTGCACTCCAGCCTGGGTGACAGAGCGAGACTGTCTTGGAAAAAAAAAAAAAAAAGAATGTGGAGACTTAATATCCTAATGCAACAAAAATGCAATGCAAAAACTAGATTCCTGAGAATATATGAACTCCAAACACTTTCTACCACTGGCAAAACATCTTTCTTGCAACAATTTTGGTAATAGGAAAAAATATACACACAAATTTAGATAAACTGCTAGAAAATGCAATTTTATCACCATAACACCTACTGGATTTTCTAATTCTACAATGTGATTATACACACGCTTTATTAGTTCTCAGCTGATTATTCTCAGTGCCAATACTACTTTAAGGGTCTGGATAACAGATGGAACTCTCTCTTCCTTTATTTTAGGTAACTTTGCTGGACAGAAATAAATTAACAATTTCCTCAGAAGGCAACAATTTTAGGTCTTCTAGAAAAGTGTTATAAAAAATAAAGTCTATTATGCTTGATAGATGTGCAATAAAGTTAAGCTGGTGATTGTCTCTATTATAAAAATCTGGTCATTCATTTACAATAAAAATCTTCCCCAGGCATGTAGTCCCAGCTGTAGTCCCAGCTACTTGGGAGGCTGAGGTGGGAGGATCACCTGGGCCTGTGAGGTCAAGGCTGCAGAGAGCCATGATTGTGTCACTACACTCCAGCCTGGGTGACAGAGTGAGACCCTATCTCTTAAAAACAAAAAAAGGAAAAAAAAACTGTGTGTATGTGTGTGTGTGTGTGTGTATATATATATATATAAAATTTACTGAATAGCAAAAACTACTTTGCCTCCGAGATTACAAGCACTAACAACAGCAGTACAAATGCATTGGCTGTCATTTCAAATGTGGGTGTGCCTACATAAACCCTCTTCATTTTTTTTTCAGCACTGAAAACTTGGATGAGAGAAGCACTTTTTCATCTTGGCATGACTTGGACTGACTTCTTTCTTTCCTTTTTTTTTTGAGATGGAGTCTCGCTCTGTCGCCTAGGCTGAAGTACAGAGGCGCAATCTCTACTCACTGCAACCTCTGCCTCCCGGGTTCAAGCAATTCTCCTGCCTCAGCCTCCTAAGTAGCTGGGACTACAGGCGCACACCATCACACCCAGCTAATTTTTGTATTTTTAGTAGAGACGGGGTTTCACTTGGCTAGGCTTGTCTCGAACTCCTAACCTCAGGTGATCCACCCACCTCAGCCTCCCAAGGTGCTGGGATTACAGGGGTGAGCTGCCGTGGCCTGGCCTGAACTTTCAAATAAAAGCCAATTTGGTTTCAGGGTTTGATATTTCCGTTGAATGAGCTTCTGTGGAGATAAGGTACTGTGATGTAGAGAATAAGGATTTTAGTATCTTCACAACCTTTTCAATGCTGTCAAATAAGAGTTCTGGAGACAGTGAGCTAGAGTTGAGAAAGTAAATGGAATGCTTAAGTGTGTTACTGAAACGATGCAATTTTGGCTGACAACTTTCAAGGCACTACACAAAGAGGTTGTGTCAAAAAAATTTTTGATGACCAAGAAAATAATGTGCAAAATCACTGTTCTTTCCCAATTCATTCAGCAGTCATCCTCATTTCTGAGCTGTCTACAGAGCTTTCCACAGAACAGGAACGCAAGGTGGCTTTACTGACTTGAACTCGACTCTGATGTTCCTGGCACTTTAGTGGTGTAGGGGGCGTGTGTCTATGTGTCTCTTTCCTTCCCTCCCTCCAGCCCTATGGTGTATGCGTAATCTACCGCTTTCATCTCAAAAGAACAGAAACTGGTTAGGAAATAGTGTTCTTTATAACTTTCTTACTAGTCATGAGCCGTGAGTATTAACGAGGCTGATTATGAAACTTAAAAACCAGAAAGTTATTTATCAAGTGGTTATTTTTCTTTACAGGACTGATAGTATTAATGACTGGGGGTTGCTGTGTTAAGAAGTGTTAAGGTGTACAATATCCACTGGTGACAACTGAACTCAGAAACCCATATTGTCATATATTCTTGGTAAGCGTATAGACTGATAAAGCCTTTTTGGAGGGGAATTAGACAATATCTACTATATTTTTAAATATGCATATCCTTTGAACCAACAACTCTACTTTAGGCATCCACACAAGAGAAACGTATAGACAAAGATACAATGTTACATCACAATACTGTAATGTGTGGACAATACTTAAATGTGTGGACAAAGATACAATGTTACATCAAAATACTGTAAAAGCAAAATATTTAAAACTACATTAAGAGTGATTATAAGGTGGGAGACTAGCCTGGGCAACATGACAAGACCCTGACTGCAAAAAATTAACAAATAAGCGAGGTGTGGTGGTGCGCCCCTATAGTCCTGGCTACTTGGGATGCTGATGTGGAAAGACTGAGCCAAGGAGTTTGAGGCTACAGTGAGCCATGATTGTGCCACTGCACTCCAACCTGGATGACAGAGTAAGACCTCATCTCTAAAATTAAAAAAAGGATGATTATAACAATACTCTGGAATATGAAACAAAGCTAAAAATGAGATCTACATGTATCAACAAGTGAAAAAAAGCAAATTACAGGATAACGTGCACCATAACAATGCATACATATTTAAATACACAGAAATGAGTCCTGAAGGGGCTGGGCATGGGCAGGTGCAGTGGCTCACGCCTGTAATCCCAGTACCTTGGGAGGCCAAGGTGGGTGGATCGCCTGAGATCATGAGTTGGAGACCAGCCTGGCCAACACAGTGAAACCCCATCTCTACTAAAAATACAAAAATTAGAGTGGGTGTGGTAGCACATGCTTTCAGTCCCAGCTACTTGGGAGGCAGGAGAATCGCTTGAAACTGGGAGGCGGAGGTTGCAGTGAGTGAGATAGTGCCATTGCACTCCAGCCGGGGTGACAGAGTGAGAGTCCATCTAAAATAAAAATAAAAATAAAATAAATAAAATAAAATAGAAATGAGTCCCAAAGAACACCCTGCAAACTGCTAACAGGGATACCTTCTATAAAAAGGGAGAATTGAGGAGTTAGGGAGAGGCAAGAAAGAAAAAAGGAAAATTAAAGGGAACTTTTTACTATTTAAAAAATTTAGAGATTTACTCATGTACTTGCCCAATTAATGTTTTATTTTGCTCATTAAATACTTGCCAATTAGTAGGCAGTAATGTCAGTTCCTTACGAATCCCTGAGAATTTGGAAAACTTCTCCATAATCTACATGTGGAAAGGTATACGGGAATAGCAATCAAATGTGCTGATTCTGCTACTAATTATCTGCTATAGGCCTCAGATGAGTTACTTAACCTCTTAGTATTGGAACCTTCTTAAGGTTTTCTCAACTGTAAAATAAGTAGGTGGGAATGACTTATTTCCCAACGTTCCATCCAGTTCAGAATTCTAAGATATATAGAAAGATATCTCCTAGTACAGTCAGAAACCACCTCCAAAAGAGGTTATCCTGATTCACTGTTGACTTTCAGACCTCAAGAGACACCAAACATCTAACACGGTCACTACTGGTCATAGCAGTTTAGGAAACTACAAAGGCAATCCACATTTTAGGCATTTCCTAAAAGTTTGTGTCAACATTCAAGATTCACATTTATTCTGATAATTGGCAGCCTAAACTCCACCTTTAACTGTCCTTAAAAATCGATCAGCTCTCGACTGGGTGCGGTGGCTCATGCCTGTAATCCCAGCACTTTGGGAGGCTGAGGCAGATACATCACGAGGTCAGGAGATCAAGACCATCCTGACTAACACGGTGAAACCCTGTCTCTACAAAAAATACAAAAAATTAGCTGGGTGTGGTGGCGGGCGCCTGTAGTCCCAGTTACTCGGAAGGCTGAGGCAGGGGAATGGAGTGAACCCAGGAGGCAGAGCTTGCAGTGAGACGAGATCACGCCACTGTACTCCAGCCTGGGCAACAGAGCGAGACTCCAAAAAAAAAAAAAAAAAGTCGATCAGCTCTCTACCACAACTGCAAACACTGAGCTATAACCCACTCATTTCAAATGGTGAAAATGGGATCCTATTGCTGGGATAATCAAAATGAGGGCCAGGTACAGGCTCGTGCCTGTAACCCCAACACTCTGAGAGGCCGTGGTGGGAAATCACTTAAGACCCAGTTCAAGACCAGCCCAGTGAGCATAGTGAGACTTCCATCTCTACAAAAGTTAAAAATTAGCTGGGTATGGTGCCTGAAGTCCTAGCTACTTGGGAGGACGAGGCAAGAAGGTGAGAGGATTGCTTGAGCCCCGCAGTTCAAGGTTACGGTGAGCTATGATCGCACCACTGCACTCTAGTCGGGTGACAGAGTGAGACCCTGTCTCAAAAAAATACATAAAAATTTAAAAGCTACTAAAAGCTCATTTAAAACACAGGCAATCTGAAAGAAATGTGGGCCATTCTCCTAAGAATCTGTAACTTGTAGGTAACTTCCACTCTAACTAACACAAACAGTATCCTAAAAATGCAAATGACTTCTCTATCTGTATTTAGCAATCTTACCTTTTATTTTGCAGTCATGGAGAGGAAAAAAAAAAAGATTACTTAATAAAAAGCTATTTATTCAGTATACTAAGGATCTAAGCTGCTCCAAAGACTAAGAATTTACATGAAAATTGGAGTTTTCAATACTTTTTTATTTTTTAAAAAAATTTAATTAATGTAATTTTTTAATTAAAAAAAAAAGAGAGATGGGGTTTCACCATGTCACTTAGGCTAGTCTCAAACTCCTGACCTCAAGCAACCCACCTGCCTCGGCATCCCAAAGTGCTGGGATTACAGGCATGAGCTACGGTGCCTGGCCCGGAGTTTTCAATACTTCTATAAAGAAATTACATCTAAGAATTCTGCCCAGTTATGCCTCCCACCCTTCCCTGTCCAAGATTCTTTCCAAAAAGCATTGTTTCTTGGAGTAACACAGGCTAACCATATTAGATATAAGCAGAATTAAACTATGACTCAAAAGCTCAGTAAAGACTCCAAAGAAAAATATATAGGAAGAAAATATATTTGCTGACCGCTAAAAGATGTATCTCAGAACACTCATACCCATTGGCTTTCTTCTACTAGGTTGTCTGCCAAGACTTGGGTCTGAAGGCTGAAGTGAAGGCCCTTTCAGAAATGTATTCTGCATGCCATCCTTAGTTCCACGCAAGAAATGGGCTAAAATCCCATATAAAAGAGGTCTATAGCAGGAAGAAAACAAAACAAAACCAAAAGTAATAAATTTGCGTGAACAGGAAAAACTTAAAACATTTATTCTTTAAAAGGTAACCTCTGACATCAAAATGACCAAGTGATTCACTAGACTTGAAAAAGCTGCATGATTATTATCCAAACTGCAAACTGTTCGTACTTTTAAATTTAAGAGTACCACTTAATTTCACGACAATTTTAAAACCCAGAGAAAACATGTTAACAACTTAAATTTCATCTACACTGAAATATAATTTCTATTAATCCACAGGAATTTATCTTTTAAACTCCAAAGTCCAGTTTACTATTTCCCAACACCTAACCCCATCTAATACACAACAGGTATTCAATAAACACCTCTTGATTAATAAGTCCTTGCCCTGAAAAAGTCTTAGGTCCTGAGAGCCAGGTGACCTGGGTTCAAATCCTGGCTTTGCCATTTGCTAGCTGTGGGACTCTGTAAGATTCTTAACCTCTCCAGCCTCATAAGCGTTTCTTCCTTTACAAATTAGGATAAGCACCATCCCTCCCTTACAGGGCTGTTATGCACTAAATGAGTTAATAAATGTCAAGTGTTTTTTACTGTGCCTGGCACATGTGAAATAGTACGTAAATGTTAGCTCCTGTGTAGCTAACATTTATTTAGATTAATATTTATATTACCTAACATTTTAAATTCTTTATAGTTTACAGAACACATACCTCTTCTCTTCTGATCCTCATCATGTAATGTCAAAATCATCAACTGCAATTTATAAAGGAGAAAACCACAGCCAGGAGATTTGCTAGATTCCCTCAGACAGTAAATAAAGTTTACCCTTGAACCCCAAATCCCATATTCTTTTCCTTACAATGTGCTGCCTGGGGGTTTCTATTAGTACTCTTGCATAAAGGAAAGCTGCTCTGCTGACAATAAAGAGTGGTGCAACAGAAATGTTTTCCTTTGTTTCCAATCTCATATTTGAAAATATAATTAAAAGGATTTAATCTTTTTTATTTTTAATTTTTGTGGGTACATAGCAGGTGTATATATTTGTGGGGAGGATTTATTTTTTGAGATATGTATCTGTTTACTAGCTGGTATAATGGTTTACAGTATGACACTCCCTTCTCATTGCCCTCCCTTTGAGTGTGAGCTGAACTCACTTCTAATTGGCAGAAGGCTGACTTCAGAGGTCATGTGGTAATGGTATTGCAGCTTCCTCCTTGCTTTCTCTCTTGGATTGCTGCCTTTGGGAGAAGTCAGATGCCTCACGACACTTCAGCAGCCCCTTCAGCAGCCCCAGAAAGGTACATGCGATAAGAAACTGAGGCCGCCTGTCAATATTATTATGAGTTTGGAAGCTGATAGTTTAGCCACATTCAAGGCTTCAGACTACAACCCTGGCTGGCATCTTGACTACAACCTCACGGGGCAGCCTGAGCTAGACTTACGTGACTAAGCTGATCCCAAATCCCCAAATATCCCACAAATAATCTATGTTGTTGTTTTAAGCCACCAAATTCTGGAATAATATCATACCAATTTTTCCATGCAACAAGGAAACCAGGAAAGTAAGTTTCTTTATTTAATAAGATGCCTCAACTCTTATGAAAGCATCACCTAGTAATATAAAACAGGTCTCTTCATTTACTTTAATCTTCCCCGAAGTGTTAATTGGTTCAAGATGATTTTTAAATGTTGAAAATTTTATTTTTTAAGTTGATAGTCAATAAAATTTACCTGTGATTAAATTTTGGGTTGGATATGGGGGCTCAGGCCTGTAATCCCAGGACTTTGGGGGGCCAGCCTGGCCTTAAGCAGGAGTTTGAGACAGCCCGAACAACACAGTGAGTCCCCTAGCTCTACAGCAATTTGATTTTAAATTAGCCACACAAGGAAATATGCACCTGTGGTCCCAGCTACGGGCAGGCTGAGATGGGAGGATCGCTTGAGTCCAGGAGGGAGAGGCGACGTGCAAATTCATGGATTAAGGTTTATTTTTAAAAATACGTTTCAAAAAGATAATTTAAAGAAAAGTGCGTCCTCACAATACCTTGCCTGTAATTCTGAAATGCAAAATTCTGAAAACTGGACTTTCTTCATATATCTGGCAAAAAAAATCATCAGATGGCAAGGGTTGACCTAACAAGGCTATTACAGACTTTATCTTACTTTGTGTGAAAATATTAATGTGCTGGGTGCGGTGGCTTATGCCTGTAATCCCAGTGCTTTGGGAGGCTGAGGTAGGAGGATCACCTGAGGTCAGAAGTTCAAGACCAGCCTGACCAACGTGGAGAAACCCCCTATCTAAAAACACAAAATTAGCCGGGTGTGCTGGCCCATGCCTGTAATCCCAGCTACTCAGGAGGCTGAGGCAGGAGAGTTGCCTGAACCTAGGAGGCAGAGGTTGCGGTCAGCCGAGATCGTGTCATTGCACTCCAGCCTGGGCGACAAGAGCAAAACTCCATCTCAAAAAAAAAAAAATTAACGTGATTGTGGAACACTACTTCAGGACTCCCTAGCACATATATGTAGTATTTGGCATATGTACCATATTACTTTATTTTTTTAAAGAATTGAAGTCTCGGGTTAGGCGTGATGGCTCACACCCGTAATCTCAGCACTTTGGGAGGCCGAGGCAGATGGATCATGAGGTCAGGAAATGGAGGCCATCCTGGCTAAAATGGTGAAACCCTGTCTCTACTAAAAATACAAAAAATTAGCCGGGCGTGGTGGCATGCATCTGCAGTCCCAGCTACTTGGGAAGCTGAGGCAGGAGAATCGCTTGAACCTGGGAGGCGGCGGTTGCAGTGGGCCGAGATCGCACCACTGCACTCCAGCCTGGATGACAAGACCGAGACTCCATCTCAAAAAAAAAAAAAAAAAGAATTGAACTCTTGCTGTGTGGCCCACACTGGAGTGCAGCAGCAAGATCATGGCTCACTGCAGCCTCGATCTCCAGGATTTAAGCAATCTTCTTGCCTCACCCTCCTAAGTAGCTAGGACTACAGGCATGTCATTTTAAAACCTGAAAACGTTTGGATTTTCAAACATATATCTGGCCTCAATGGTTTTAGATGCAGCACTGTAGATCTGTAAGTAAATGAGTAATATGTGACTATGGCAAACTTTGTGAATGCCAATCACTGAACCGTGAGAAACAAGGGCATAAAGAAGTTACCTAACTTTTAAAAACTAAAGCTGTTTCAGCAACTTTTTTTTTTTTTTTGAGACAGAGTCTCGCTCTGTCACCCAGCCTGGAGTGCAGTGGCACGATCTTAGCTCACTGCAAGCTCCGCCTCCTGGGTTGATGCCATTCTCTTGCCTCACCCTCAGGAGTAGCTGGGACTACAGGCACCCACCACCTTGCCTGGCTAATTTTTTGTATATTTAGTAGAGACGGGTTTCACCGTGTTAGTCAGGATGGTCTCAATCTCCTGACCTTGTGATCTGCCTGCCTCGGCCTCCCAAAGTGCTGGGATTATAGGCGTGAGCCACCGGGCCCAGCCTTCTTTTTTTAAAACATATGAAACGTTTCACGAACTTGCATGTCATCCCTTTGCCAGGGCCATGCTAATCTCTGTACTGCTCCAATTTTAGTATATGTGCTGCTAAAGCAAGCATAAACTTCTTAATACTTCCATCTGAAGTAGGTATCTCAAAAGCTACCAAGAAGCCAGTAGGAGTAAAATCATTGCTTATTTCCATCAACTGCTAAATGTAAAATACTGTCTTGTATTAAACCATGTAATACCTCACTGCTCATCCTAAGTCACGCTTAGATTCCCCCAATTATTTTTCCCACCGTTCTCAATTACACAGTTTTAATACTTTTCAAAACACTTGTCACCAGGTGCAGTGGCTCATGCCTGTAATCCCAACACTTTAGAAGACCAAGGCAGGTGGATAACTTGAGCCGACGAATTGGAGACCAGCCTGGCTAACGTGGTAAAACACCATCTCTACAAAAAATACAAAATTAGCCAGGCATGATGGTGCATGCTGGCACATGCCTGTAATTCCAGCTACATGGGAGGCTGAGGTGGGAGGATCGCTTGAGCCCAGGAGTTCAAGGCTGCAGTAAGCCATGATCAAGCCGCTGCACTCTAGAGACCTGGGCAACAGAGTGAAACCCCGCCTTGAAAACACAAACAAAATAAAACCCACAGCATTTTGGGAGGTGGAGGTGGGCAGATCACTTGAGGCCAGGAGTTCAAGACCAGCCTGGCCAATATGGTGGAACCCCATCTCTACTAAAAAATATGAAAAAAAAATTAGCTGGGCATGGTGGTGCACACCTGTAATCCTAGCTACTCAGGAGGTTGAGGCAGGAGAATCCCGGGAGGAGATTGCAGTGAGCTGAGATGGGGCCACTGCACTCCAGCATGGGTGACTGAGAGAGACCCTATCTCAAAAAAAGGAAAAAAAAAAAAAGAAAAAGAAACACGGGAAGATGAGGGGAAGAGAAAAAGGAAAATGTCATAAAGGAGTTACTATCTGAACAGGACCAACAGAAAGGAAAATGCTCCAATAGAAGTTAAGAGGGAGAAAGGTGATCTAGGACTTCTGGGATAAGGGAATGGTTTACAAGGCAAAGCAGCATAAAGTTGCAAAATGTCTTCAGGGCACAATCAGAAATCAGATGTAAGCAGATTCAACAACAGATGGGGTAGAAAGATAGAGGCCTAAAATGCTATGCTAAGCAACTGGGACTTCACTATACACACAATGACAAAGGTAGTATATGATCCTGGAACATTAATTTTACACAAGGATTTGTGGGAGAGTTAAATTTAATTGGAATGTCATTTAAAACATTTGTATGGTAAAGCAAATAACTTTTAAGAACTTTTTCTTTTTTTTTTTTTTTTTGAGGCAGGGTCTGTTTCTGTCACCTAGGCTAGAATACAGTGGCATGATCTTGGCTCACTGCAACCTCTGCTGCCCAGGTTAAAGCAATTCTCATGCCTGAGCCTCCCTAGTAGCTGGGACTATAGGCACACGCCACCATGCCTGGCTAATCTTTTTGTATTTTCAGTAGAGATGGGGTTTCACCATGTTGGCCAGGCTGGTCTTGAACTCCTGACCTCAGGTAATCCGCCTGCCTCAGCCTCTGAAGTGCTGGGATTACAGGCATGAGCTACGTCTGGCTAAACATGGGGTTTCCCCTTGTTGCCCAGGCTGGTCTTGAACTCCTGAGCTTAAGTGATCCATCTACTTCAGCCTTCCAAAGTGCTGGCATCACAGGCATGAGACACCTCACCTGGCCTTAAGAACTTCTAGGATAAGAAAACATAAGGCTTCAAAGGAAGTTCTAGATTTTTTAAAAAAGGCTGCTTTAAGCTATGTTCTCAGGTTTCCTATGTACTTTTTTTTTTTTTTGGCCATACAGGAACCCTCCTGAAAAAGTTTAAGAAACACTGAAATAGAAAAAACCTAAGAAAACTAGAAAGTGGTCGTCCTCCTTTTCAAGAGCATAGCTAGTGAGAGGAGGTGCATGGAGGGCAAAGGAGAGAGTAATAGTAACAAAAGCAGTGGGCTGATTCAGTCATCTTGGTAGAAAAAGGAATTCAAGCAGAAGCTGAGGGTTGGAAGTTCATAGGTTGTTTTTTTGTTTTTTTTGTTTTTTTTCAGGAGAGGAGAGATCTGAGTACATTCCTAAGTTGAAGTGAAGGAAGAGTTAAATATGAAGAAAACAACTGACAAGGCGAAGTCTCAGAGGCCAGGCATGGGGGGCTTACGCCTGCAACCCTAGTACTTTGGGAGGCCAAGGCAGGAAGATCACTTGAGGTCAGGAGTTCAAGACCAGCCTGGGCAATAATGTGAGGCCTTATCTCTACAAAAATAATTTGAAAATACAAATAAAAGTTGAAATTATAAATTTAAAAAAAAAAAGAACAAAGCCTTAGAAGGACAAAGGATCAAGAAGTCAAAAGGAGCTAACCCCAGAAAGAAGATGCTTAGTCACTCTGAGGCCATGGAAATTTAGCTTCAGCAAACACAGACCTCATCTGACTTGTTCACTGCTGCACACCCTGGATTTAGTACAATGTTTGACACACACTAGATCTGAACAAATACTTGAATTAAAATGAAGTAAAACCACCATGGTGCAATTATGACTCTAATACAATATTTGGAAACTTCTTTAAAAAAAAATTCTTACATTGTATTATCCTTTGATTCTTCAAATGCATTTAGTTCACGGATGAGAAACTGTCTGTCCAATGGAACGACAGGTTGACCAGATTCTGGAAGAAATTCATGAGAACACTGAGCCTATTAAACTAAAAAGCAAGTAAGATTTTGAAAAGAATCACATTTACCAGAGATACACTTTTCAGATTTTGGAAGAATGATGACAACACATACCAAGACAGATGAAATTGCCTGTGATTTTATGACTTTCAAAATATCTCTTTTGTTAAATGCATGTCTTAATACAGTTTAACATAAATTCACTTTTAAATTCCCCAGTGTTTGGTTGGAAAAAATATCATTTCTATATCCCAATTATAATACTAAATTTTAGAAGTCTGTTTACCAATAAGTTATTTTTGAAAAGAATATCCATTTGGTAACAATAATTATAAATAAAAATTAAAATTAAAATTAACCCCAGTGGGGCAACTGGAACTTGCACACTTTGCTGGTAGGAAAGCACAATGGTACAGCCACTTTGGAAAACAGTTGAGCAGTTTTCTCATAAAGGTGAGCGTGCACTTAACCACACAACCCAGCAATCCCACTCTTACCTTTCTACCCACGACTAATGAAAACTTATGTTCTCACAAACACCTGTATGTAAATGTTTATGGCAGCTTGATTCCTAATTGCTAAAACTAGAAACAACTCAATGCCCATCAACTGGTAATAGATGAGTAAACTAGCACAGCCACACAATAGAACAGTGTTCAAAGGAAAACAAACATGGCTGAATCTTGAATGTATTATACTAAGTGAAAAGAGGCAGACTCAAAAGGCTACATCCTGAATGGTTCCATCTATAGTGGGGGTCCCCAACTCCTGGGCCACAGATCAGAAACCGGGTCGCACAGCAGGAGGTGAGCAGTGGGCAAGTGAGAGAAGCTTGATCTGTGTTTACAGCTGCTGCCCATCCCTTGCATCACTGCCTGAGCTCTGCCTCCTGTTGGTGGCATTAGATTCTCATAGGAGCGTGAACCCTGTTGTGAACTGCACATGCGAGGGATCTGGGTTGCACACTTCTTATGAGAATCTAATGCCTGATGATCTCTCACTGCCTCCCATCACCCCCAGATGGGATCATGTAGTTGCAGGAAAACAGGCTCAGGGCTCCCAATGATTCTACATTATGGTGAGTTATATAATTATTTCATTATATATTATAATGTAATCATAGAAATAAAATATGCAATAAATGTAGTATGCTTGAATCATCTGGAACCATCCTCCCAGGGCCATGGAAAAATTGTCTTCCACGAAACCGGTCCCTGATGCCAAAAAGGCTGGTGATATCTTGATTGTGATCTGGTAGTAATTACACAACTGCAGGCATTTGACTAAAGCTATAGAACTGTACAGTTGAAAAGGTAAATTTTATTGTATGTAAATTATATCCCAGTTTTTTAAAAAAAGCCAAAACATTTAATATGAAAACTTGACTACTGTCACTATATTTCATTCTAGTGAAGCCCAAGTCCCTAACAGATATTTTCATAATTTCTTCTTTTCTGGGTGTAACTGGTATCATACAGCCATCTATAACAAACTAATGAAAGTAGAGATGCTGATATCAAAGATCCTTAAACCAATAAAAATCATGAGTCTTTATGTAGTTAAGATGTATGTTTAATATTAAATAAAGGATCTGTAATGAAAAATTCTAACTTCACAAAGAATTCACTCTGTCTTGCAAAATCTACCTCCTGGCCTCGTTTCTTTGCTGAGGCACATCTCTGAGGCATGAAGTAGTCAAAGCAGAGACAGAACCTGAAGCAAGGGAATCCGATGATGTACATTAGGGTGCCTTGGACCACGCCCCAACTTCATCCCCCACCCCACCAAGTCCAGGAGTAACCAGGATTCTGACTTATTTATATCCAGTCTCTCCTCACTTTTTTGAGAGAAGACATTTAAAAAGTCAGCGGAAGGTGTTAAAAATATTCTCACCACTCAATAACTATTACACTTGAAGAAAAATTTTGTTTCTTAAGAAATAAAATTCAACAGATAAAGGAAATTTATCTTCAACTGCCGACCACCAACCCCCAATATCATTCTCTGCCTCCTACCACTAGGATGAGTTTGGAGTTTCCCCGCTGATAGAGTCTGGATATTTGTCCCTGCCCAAATCTCATGTTGAAATGCACTCCCCAGTGTTGGAAGTGGGACCTGGCGGGAGTTGTTTGGGTCGTGGGGGTGGATCCCCCATAGCTTGGTGCTGTCCTTACCACAGTGAGTGGGTTCTCATGAGATCTGGTCATTTAAAAGTGTGTGGCACTAACCTTCCCCACATGTGGCCCCTGCTTTCACCATGTAACATGCTTGCTGCAGTGAGTAAAAGCTCCCTGAGGCCTCCCAGAAGCTGAGCAGATGCTAGCGCCATGCTTGTACAGTCTGCAGAACCGTGAGCCAAGTAAACCTCTTTTCTTCAATTGGGCGCAGTGGCTCACACTTGTAATCCCAATACTTTGGGAGGCCGAGGCAGGCGGATCACGAGGTCAGGAGATTGAGACCATCCTGGCTAACAAGGTGAAACCCTGTCTCTACTAAAAATACAAAAAATTAGCCGGGCGTGGTGGCACGTGCCTGTAGTCCTAGCTACTTGGGAGGCTGA
>NW_012104143.1:1882750-1884671 GCF_000951045.1 Mandrillus leucophaeus | reverse complement strand
AAATCCTTACCTCAGGATCTGCTTCTGGTAAATCTAAATCGAAGACATGTACCAACATCAGAAGAGGGGCTACCTCTACAAAGGGCAGAAGGGGAATGAATCAGGAGTACATTTTTGCCGTATTTATATGTTTTACTTATTTAAAAACAGAGAAATATGAAGCAAATATTAGTAAAATGTTAGGATAGTGGATTCTTGTGTGTTATTTTTAAGTTGAGAATAAAAAATTTTTAATAAAGTAAAAGCTTGAATCAATTAAAAAAAAAAAAAAAAAAACACAGAGACCCTGCCGGGATCACCTCTAGGGTGTCTGAGACCTTCAGTGACTTTTTTTTTTTTGAGTGAGACTCCATCAAAAAAAAAAAAAAAAAAAAAAAACACAGGGGCTGGGTGCAGTGGCTCATGCTTGTAATCCCAGCATTTTGGGAGTCTGAGATAGGTGGATCACCTGAGCCCAGGAGTTCAATACCAGGCTGGGCAACATAGTGAGAGCTCACCTCTATAAATAAAACATTTAGCTGGGCGTGGAGGGATGCACCTGTGGTCCCAGCTACTCAGGAGACTGGCGCAGGAAGACTGCTTGAGCCCGGGAGGTCAAAGTTGCAATAACCCATGATCACACCACTGCAGTCCAGCCTGTGCAACAGAGCGAGATTCTGTCTCTGGAAAAAGAAAAAAGGGACAGGGTCTCTCTCTGTTGCCCAGACTGGAGTGCAGTGATGCGATCATGGCTCACTGCAGCCCAGAGCACACGGGCTCACATGATCCCCCCACTCCCTGGGCCCCCTCTCAGCCTCAGCTAGGACTACAGACACGTGCCACCATGCATGGCTAATTTAAAAAATTCTTTTGCAGAGATGGGGTCTCCCTGTGTTGCCCAGGCTGGTCTCGAACTCCGGGGCTCAAGTAATCTTCTTGCCTCAGCCTCCCGAAGCACTGAGATTACAGGTGTGAGCCACCCACCCAGCCTATTTCTTAATAAATATTTAATCAGCGTATATTTTCAAAGCTTAATACACAGGAAAAAACTGGTGGCAAACAGGAAAAAAAGTCAACAATTGCTTATTCTTAGTACCAGGAATTATAGATGATTTTTCCAAATATATGCCTACTTTAAGTGATTATTAAGTTATGTATTTTCCCTTGTGAGAATTTGTTTAAGCTACAGAAAGAGCCCATGTGACTTTTGTGTCCCAGTCACCCAGATGGCACTGTTTGGTAAAAGAATCAGATTTCTAGGATAAACACTTTCTGAGAATTGGGGAAAGGGGGGAAACAGATTTTATGTGATAAACAATAACCACTTACCTGCTATGAGGACAGATGCTGTATACTTATATTTGTTGAATTCTAAATACTCCCGAATTAATTCATTAATTAGAAGGTTTTCATGAGACAATGATGGTCGGGGTTCACGGTCATCATCTAGGGCACTGAAAACTTCAGCTCGGATCCTTGCTTTTAAATGCCCTAATACCCCCTTTTTTTCCAAGGTGTCCTTTAAAACTGTTTGATATAAAATATTAAGGTTTCGGTTACAGAGTAAATTTATCATTCTTAGGCATACTTTGAAAAGAAATGTTGAAAAGGTAAATGGTACAAAAGCAGCTCTCAATCTAAACATTGTAACAAATTATTAAACAATTACACTAACTACCACCAGCCATGTTTATACTAAAAAATACAGTTCTCACGTTGCATTGATTTGGTCTTAATATATTTGAGCAAATTCAAGTTTATTCCTACCTCAACAGCATTGTCAGGGGCTGTAGTCTAATACATACTCTTTTTTTTTGAGAAGGAGTCTCGCTCTGTCGCTCAGGCTGGAGTGCAGTGGCGCATCTCCACTCACTGCAAGCTCCGCCTCCCGGGTTCATACCATTCTCCTGCCTCAGCCTCCCGAGTAGCTGGGACTACAGGC
>NW_012104143.1:1877354-1882580 GCF_000951045.1 Mandrillus leucophaeus | reverse complement strand
TTTTTTTGAGACAGAGTCTCTCTCTTTCGCCCAGGCTAGAGTGCAGTGGTGGTGATCTCAGCTCACTGCAACCTCTGACTCCCAGGTTCAAGCAATTCTCCTGCCTCAGCCTCCCGAGTAGTTGGGACTACAGGCACGTGCCACCATGCCCAACTAATTCTTTTTTGTATTTTTAGTAGAGATGGGGTTTCACCGTGTTGGCCAGGATGGTCTCAATCTCCTGATCTCGTGATCCACTCACCTTGGCCTCCCAAAGTGCTGGGATTACAGGCGTGAGCCACGGTGCCCGGCCAATACATAATTCTTTAGTGAGGGGAAAAGGTGGGGGATAGAATTACAGTTGCTTACTTGGACCTGAACTTAAGCCCCTGTCTCTCATATATTTTCAAGAGTGTCTGCCACTGCACACAAGTTCTGCTTGTCATAACCACCTCTGGTCTAGAAAGATGATTAAAGAACACAACTATATTCCATAAAAGAAGTCTGTTGGGTTACTGTGTAAAAATCTTTGATGGCAGGGCATGGTGGCTCATGCCTGTAACCCAGCACTTTGGGAGGCCGAGGTGGGCGGATCACGACGTCAGGAGATTGAGACCATCCTGGCTAACAAGGTGAAACCCCGTCTCTACTAAAAATACAAAAAATTAGCCAGGTGTGGTGGCATGCGCCTGTAGTCCCAGCAACTTGGGAGGCTGAGGCAGGAGAATTGCTTGAACCTGGGAGGCAGAAGTTGCAGTGAGCCAAGATGGTGCCACTGTACTCCAGCCTGGGCAAAGAGAGAGACTCCGTCTAAAACAACTAACTTACCAACCAACCAACCAAAAAAAAAAACACAAACCTTTGATAATCCAGAACCCTTTAGGGAGTGAAAAGGTGTTTTGGGTTTTTCATTGTTGTTTCGAGACAATCTCGCTCTGTCGCCAGGTTGGAGTGCAGTGGCACAATCTCAGCTCACTGCAATCTCCAGGCTCCCCGGTTCAAGTGATTCTCCTGCCTCAGCCTCCTGAATAGCTGGGATTACAGGCGCGCCCCACCACGCCCGGCTAATTTTTGTATTTTTAGTAGAGACAGGGTTTTACTATGTTGGCCAGGATGGTCTCCATCTCCTCACCTCGTGATCCGCCCGCCTCAGCCTCCCAAAGTACTGGGATTACAGGTGTGAGCCACCACGCCTGCTGGCCTCTTTGTTGTTTTAAAGACAACTATGAGTTAATTCCTTAGAACAGCAGGATTCTGAAATGTTAAGCCTAGTTAGAAATCTAGCACGTGACTATATCAATGCCATCTTAAGGAGTCAGGGATGTGTATGCAGAATGTAAACCTAACTTACTGATTAGCCAGAGTCACCATGACAAAGCAGTTATGATCATGAGATTTTGCATAGATAATGGGGATCTTAGGACTGAATTGGCACCATCCCTTGTACTGATCTGGAACTTTCTATTTTCAAAGAGTTCCTACCAGCTAAATGACAACTTCAGAGAATGAACATATCTCATCCACAGAGCCAAGAACATAGCAAGAGCTCAGGAGGAGTCACCTAGGAGGATTATAATACATTGCTGTATACTACTGGGAAATCAATGTAGTTTAACACTGTTCTGCACCTTGCCAAAGGCACCAAATAAGTATACCACAGTAACAGAAATCCATAAAGACAGCCCAGGAGCTTATCCAAGTCCGTATGGACATAAGATCTTTCTAAGCTTCAATAAATAACATCAACAATAACCCTGGATCATATGACTAAAGAGATACACTCTTTACTGACTTTTGACCTTTCTTTCCTCTCATTTTTAAAGCATCCTTTCAACCTTCTTGCAAATAGGTTAAGTACAGTTATCACCCAATCAGACTTTGTCACAGGCCCATAAAAGGAAGGTACAGCCTTATTGTACTCTTAGAATCATAACTGAACCCCTATTCTCTAATTCCATCTTTGGAAATTAGATGGAGAGATTTTGCCACTGGCAAGGATCCTGTTCCAGTTACTCTGTATTACACACAGGACAGCCTCAAACTGGGCAGAGAAACGAGAATTAGTGACAGTGGAAACAGGAAAGCCAGCATGTCTCATCAGCACCTCAGTGGTGGATTACCAACCCATGCCTCAGTTGCCTTCTCTAAAATAATGAGCTTTACCTCTCAGAGATAGAACCAAATAAGGAGGAAAAATGTGATCGTGCTTAAAAAAGGTAAAAGCCCATACAATATAAGGTAACTGGCTGGCAAACAAGTTTTCACCGGGTTCCTTTTGGAGGTCCATACCATTTTATCTTTCCCTCTATTATGCTTAGAACACTGGGCCATCAAAACTTCTTCGGAAAGGTTTTAACCTCACTTATATTTCAAGAGTACCTTTTCTTTTTTTTTTTAATTTGTATTTTTTTTTTTTGAGACAAGGTCTCATTTTGTTGCCCAGGCTGGAGTGCAGTGGCACCACTGTAGCTCATTGTCACCTCTATCTCCTGGGCTCAAGCGATCTTCCTGCTTCAGCCTGTGGGGTAGCTGGGACTACAGGCACAGGCCACTATGCCTGGCTTTTTTTTTTTTTTTATAAAGATGGGGTCTCACTATGTTGGCCAGACTGCTCTTAAACTCCTGGGCTCAAGCAATCCTCCCAAAGTGTTACGATTACAGGCATGAGCCACTGTGCTTGGCTCATTCCAAGTGTACCTTTAAATCCTCTGAAAATGTATGCAATATTACATATGATGTGTATTTCCCTGGGAACACAATCTGTAGATTCGTGTGAAGTCTGTTCTTATGGACAGACGCATGCCTGCTGTTTTATGACTGTTCACCAGCCCTGTGCCCCAAATACACACTTTTATACACGTCTCTCTCTAAAATCTCTAAGAATTACTAGTTTAAACCCTGGGTTCCCTGCAAACTGGAACTGGTTTTATTTATTGGACAGCAATATTGCTCAGTGGTAATAAGACGTGGCAAACAGGTGCATCACAACTAGGTTTCCACCCTGTGTCTCTTTCTAGTGAAATCACTTTGGGCTATTTCACTTCTCAGTACCTCAGTTTCCCAATCTATGAAACGGGCATAGGGTTGTTTCAATCAGGTAATACACAGGCTGAGTAGTGCCTGACACATGAGGCTCAACGATAACTATTATTACTATTACTTGTCTGGACATTTGCTTCAAAGTAAACAGTGCACAAACGTCATCAATGACTCGCACGTAACTAGCTTAGAGTATCTTTTCCTCAAAAGACAGGAGAATGGCCTGGCCACCAAACTTTTTGCCTCTAGTTTCTTCCGATGAAAAACGGGCCAGGCGCTCACGCCTGTAATCCCAGCACTTTGAGGGGGCCAAGGTGGGAGGACAGCTTGAGACCAGGAGTTCGACATCAGCCTGGGCAATACAGCAAGACCCCGTATCTACAAAAAATAGAAAAATTAGCCGGGCATGGTGAAGAGCGCCTGTATTCCCACCTGATCTGGAAGCTGAGGTGGGAGGATCACTGGAGTCCCGGAGTTCCAGCCTGCAGTGAGCTGTGATCGCGCTACTGCATTCCAGACTGGGCGACAGAGAGACCCAATCTGTTTTTTTAAAAAAAAAAAAAAAAAAAAAGGCGGGGAGAGGGGAGGGCTTCTTAACAGCTTGTTGTAAGGATCCAACGAGACAACTAAGCAAATTGTTTAGGGCAGTGCCTAACCCAATAGGGGTTGTGGGAATTGTAGTCATCAGCCTTGAGTGCCAAGACCGGTCCAAGCAAGCCCTCCAGCCCCCGGCAGGGTCCAATAAGATGCGCCAGGGGCCCAAGATGCAGGCCTATAGGCCTCTTAGTGCTTGAAGATTATGCAACTCCTTCAGCTCCAAATTGGTTTAAAACTCGCCAGTGGGCAACGTCTTCCCCATAAGAGCTCCCCACGCACAGGCTGGGACAGCAGCCAGACGTTCCCCGCAGGCCCTCACACCGAAGAATAACCCCTGCAAAAGCCAACCCTTGTGTTCCGCGCTCTCTCCTCCCATCCCATCCTTTCCACAGGATGATGACCCGACGTTTCCCATGCGCAGCCCTCCCGGCTCGCACTCACCAGCCTTCAACTCCGCCACAGTCGCCATTTTTCAACGGCCGCCAGGGGCGCGCCTCGGCCCCGCGCACGCGCAGCTCCGCCCCACTCACTCTGCGGCGTGGTCTGTAGCCAGTAGGCACACAGCTCTCGCCCCGCCTACTTCCGCCCCTCTCAGTTTACGCGCTCTGCGGTTGGGTGGGTGGTGAATGTCGACCAGAAACTCCACCAGTCAGCGAGCGCTCTCGGAGGGGCCTGTTGAGTGAGACGGGAGTGAGGGCGGGGACCCAGGCAGTTGAGAGCCCTGTGGGTGCTGCTGGCACCTTAGTACTTAACTTTAGCCAGCTGAGTTTTTCGTTGTCTCTGCAGCCTCAAGTACCAACTGCTAATAGTTACCACCTATTAACCCTGCGGTTCTCAAACTTGAGCATGAATCCTCATCACCTCCAAGACTTGTTTAAACAGATTGCTTCCTAGTCCTCCCCAGAGAGTTTCTGATTCTGTAAATCTGGGGTGAGGCCCTAGAATTTGCATTTCTGTGGAGTTCCCAGGTGGTACTGGTGCTACTGGTCTGGAGATCACACCTCGGGAACCACTGTATTAAGCACTTACTATTATACCTTAGTGCATTATTTCCCTATGATCACGCCGTTTTTACGAAGAAGGAAACTGGGTCCTCCATCGCTGAAGAGACTTAACCAAGATCACCAGCCTGTCCTCTTCCAGTCGCACTTACACAGTGCACGTAAGAAGTCCAGGAGCCTTTTGTGGAACTAACTAATGAAGGAATAAGCTCTAACATCCCATGGAAGTAAAGAAAAAGGAACAGGGGAATTAATGTACCCTAAACTGAGTGTGAGGTTGCATGATTCCAGTTGTCATGCCAGGGAGAGCCAAACACTTGGCTAAATAGGAAACGTCGATTAGAAGTACACCTAAGAGCTGCCGGGCACGGTGGCTCACGCCTGGAATCCCAGCACTTTGGGAGGCTGAGGCAGGAGGCTGAGGTAAGGAGTTCGAGAACAGCCTGGCCAGTCTGGTGAAACCCCGTCTCTACTAAAAAAAAAAAAACCAAAAACCTGTCTCTACTAAAAAAAAAAAAATACAAAAATTAGCCGGGCGTTGTAGCAGGCACCTGTAATCCCAGCTACTCGGGATGCTGAGGCACGAGAATCGCTTGAACCTGGGAGGCAG
>NW_012104143.1:1874436-1875874 GCF_000951045.1 Mandrillus leucophaeus | reverse complement strand
TGGTGGCAGGCGCCTGTAATCCCAGTTACTCGAGAGGCTGAGGCAGGAGAATCTCTTGAACCTGGAAGGTGGAGGTTGCAGTGAGCCGAGATCACACCACTGCATTCCAGCCTGGGCGACAAGAGCAAAACTCCATCTCAAAAAAACCAAAACGAACAAACAACAAAAAAAGAGCAAACAAAACAAAAAATTGGCCTAGCATGTGTCCCTGTAGTTCCAGCTACTCAGGAGGCTGAGGCAGGAGGATCACGTGAGCCTACGAGGTCGAGGCTACAGTGAGCCATGACCATGCCACTGCATTCTAGCCTGGGTGACAAGGGGAGATGCCTTTTCTTTCTTTTCCTTCTTTCTTTCCTTCCTTCCTTCCTTCTTTCTTTCCTTCCTTCCTTCCTTCCCTCTCTCCCTCCCTCCTCTCTCTCTCTCCTTCCTTCCTCCCTCCCTACCTCTCTCTCTTTTCTTTTCTCTCTCTCTCTCTCTTTCTTTCTTTCTCTCTCTTTCTTTCTTTCTTTCTTTCTTTCTTTCTTTCTTTCTTTCTTTCTTTCTTTCTTTCTTTCTTTTTCTGTCTCTCTCTCTCTCTCTCTTTCTTTCCTCTTTCTCTCTTGCTTTTTTTTTGAGACTTAAAAAAGGAGCGGGGAGGGGTGGGGAGAGTATCTTGACCTAGATTCTAGGATAATGCTCTTTAAACTGCTGGTTAACCAAATAATAGGTTTTGAAATCTATTTATTAGTAGATCCCCATGAGCACATTTTCAGTGAAATGGAATGTAACAATAGAAAACATGGAAGTATGGTTTTCTGGAGCTTTCATTTCAGGTATACATGTGTGTTCTGGTATCTGTTGTATTTCTTAAAGTGATCAGCCATCAAAAAAGTTTGAAAGTGGTTGTAACCTAGAGGAATGTCTTCCTACTCCAAACTAGATTAATTTTGGCTGTGGGACACATATCTATTCTGTAATCTTGAAAAGGTCTTATCTTGTTTCTCTACTCTGTAAAACCACAGTGACTGAATTCCTGGCCGACATTTCAAGACATTTTTGGGGATTAACTAAATTCCATAGGTGGTATTTTTAAGTCCCTCAGAAAAAGCACTGCTGTGGTGTTATGATATAGGTATCAATTTTCGAATCCACAATTCCTGGCATCTAACTCCCACTGTCCTCATTATAATGTTGAGGCACTGTAGGCCTCAGGAAACAGAATTCCCCTCTCTGATCTTCTCCTGTCCACCTCTGACCTGCTCCAGGCAGGACTCTAATCTGACTGGGTCAAAAGACCCTCATTCCAGAGAGGGTTCTGCCCCCTGCCCTCAAGGAAGGAATGCTGCACAGAGAGGCCAAGAAAAGTCTGAGCAGACAGGCTTTGCTGGGTTCAGATCATGTATTTCTGTCCAATAGATTTCTTTCCTTTCTTTCTTTCTCTCTCTTTCTTTCTTTCTTT
>NW_012104143.1:1871131-1873776 GCF_000951045.1 Mandrillus leucophaeus | reverse complement strand
ACAACCTCTGCCTCCCGGGTTCAAGCAATTCTCCTGCCTCAGCCTCCTGAGTAGCTGGGATTACAGGCATGCACCACCATGCCTGGCTAATTTTGTATTTTTAGTAGAGGTGGCGTTTCTCCATGTTAGTCAGGCTGGTCTTGAACTCCCAGCCTCAGGTGATCCACCCACCTCGGCCTCCCAAAGTGCTGGGATTACAGGCTTGAGCCACCGCGCCTGGCCTGTCCAATCACATTTCTATGCAGTGTTCAATCACACCTATGTAATAAAGTGTCCCATAAAAACCCAGAAGAACTGGGTTGAGAGAACTTCTGGTTAACAGAACATGTGGAGGTTCTTGAAGGGTGTTGCTTTCAGGGAAAGCATGGAAGCTCCACACCCCTTCCCCTAAACTTTGCCCTATGTGTCACTTCATCTGTGTAAACAAAATTAAGTGTTTCCCTGAATTCTGTGAGCCGCTCCAGCAAATTAATGGAACCCAAAATGGGGGTCATGGAAGCCCCAACTTGAAGGCGGTCCATCAGAAGTTTCAGAGGCCCAGACTTGTGACTGGTGTCTGAAGGAGGGCAGTCTTGGGGACGGAGCCCTCACCCTGTGGGAAATGACACTATTTTCAGGTAGAAGATGTCAGGCTTAAATGGAAGGACACCCAGCTGGTGTCAGCTGCAGAATTGATGTTTGCTGGCCAAGTGTGATGGTTCAAGTCTGTAATTCCAGCATTTTGGGAGGCAGAGGTGGGTGGATCATTTGAGCTCAGGAGTTCCAGACCAGCCTGGCGACATGGTGAAACCTTGTTTCCACTAAAAATACAAAAAACATGCACCCTGTAATCCTAGCTACTCAGGAGGCTGAGCCAGGAGAATCACTCAAACCTGGGAGGCAGAGGTTGCAGTGAGCCGAGATCGTGCCACTGCACTCCAGCCTGGGCGACAGAGCGAGACTCCGTCTCAAAAAAAAGAAAAAAATTGTATGCTTGCTGGTGGGGGGAATTCCCCACACATTTTTGGAGTCCACAGAAGTCTTCTGTGTTGATTATTGGTGTGCTGATGGGCGAGCAGATAAAAAACACGGTTTGAGAAAATTTTTATCCAGACAACTCCTGAATATATTGACGAGGAACTCGGCGAGAGAGGCAAATAATAATGTGATTGACTGATGGGCAGTGGTAATCATACAGTAACTAACATTCATTGTACTCTCTGTATGATAAGGACTGCTCTAAAAGCTTTACATTAAGTATTCACCAACAACCCTATGAGGTGGATACTTACATGCAATTGTCTCAAGTAAAATTGTATTTAAAAACATGTACTGGCCAGGTGTGGTGGCTCATGACTGTCATCCCAGCATTTTGGGAGGCCGAGACAGGCGGATTGCTTGAGGCCAGGAGTTCAAGACCAGCTTGGTCAACATAGCGAAACTCTGTCTCTACTAAAAATACAAAAAGTTAGTTGGGTGTGGTGGCTCTCACCTGTAATCCAGGCTACTTGGGAGGCTGTGGCATGAGAATCACTTGAACCTGGGAGGCAGAGGTTTCAGTGATCTGAGAATGCGCCACTGCACTCCAACCTGGGTGACAGAACAGAGAAGCACTCTGTCTCACAAACAAACAAACAAAAAAACAGGTACTAACGTCCAGGCACAGCAGTTCATGCCTGTAATCCCAGCACTTTGAGAGGGTGAAGTGAGAGGATCAGTTGAAGCCAGGAGTTTGAGACCAACCCAGCCAACAAATCAAGAACCCATGTCTTTAAAAAAAAAAAAAAAAAAATAGCTGAGCATGGTGGCACACTCCTGTAGTCCTAGCTGCTCAGGAGGCTGAGGTAGGCGGATTGCTTGAGCCCAGGAGTTCAAGGCTGTAGTGACCTATGACTGAACCAGTGGACTCAAGCCTGAGCAGCACAGCAAGACCCCATCTCTAAAAAAAATAAATACCTATATACATACATTAAAAACATGCACTGACATTGAGTAACACACTGAATTGCTGGGGATATGTTGAAACAGGCACTGCCATACGTAGTTGGTAGGTAGGCAATTAACACCACCATCCAGAAGGCAGTTTGTCAATATCTAATCAGATTTTCACACCCTTTGACTCATCAAATCTACTTCTAAGAATGTATCTTACAGATATAATCACACCTACTCACAAGGAATATATGTATAAGAATATTCATTCACTGTTGATAGTAGAAAAAAGTATGCACACCTTTCAGAAAGGCTAAAATAAAGACAACTGATAATACTGTTGGCAAACACACATAGACTGCTGGTTGGAAGACAAAGTGGTATAGTCTCTTTGGAAAGCAGTTTGGCAATTGCTTATTAAGTCATAGATACACTTGGCCCAGTAATCCCAAAACTAGGTGTTCGCCCAAGTGAAGCAAAACTTGTAGGCCAGGCATGGTGGCTCACGTCTGTAATCCCAGCACTTTGGGAGGCTGAGGCGGGTGGATCACTTGAGGTCAGCAGTTTGAGATCAGACTGAGCAACATGGTGAAACCCTGTCTCTACTAAAAATACAAAAATTAGCCAGGCATGGTGGCGCATGCCTATAATCCCAGCCACCCAGGAAAATTAGCCAGGTGTGGTGGCACGTGCCTATAATCCCAGCTACCCAGGAGACTGAGGCAGGAGGATCG
>NW_012104143.1:1866059-1869926 GCF_000951045.1 Mandrillus leucophaeus | reverse complement strand
ACAGGAACCAACGACGCAGTAACCATACAGGAACTAACGACGCAGTAACCATACAGGAACTAATAACTCACTACAGCCTCGACCTCCAGGCTCAAGGGATCCTTCAGTCTCCCGAGTGGCTGGGACCACAGGCACGTGCCACCATGCCCAGCTATTTTTACTTTTCATAGACGTGGGGTCTCGCCATGTTGCTCAAGCTGATCTCAAACTCCTGGGCTCAAGTAATCCTCCTGCCTAGAACTCCCAAAAGGCTGGGGTTGCAGGCGTAAACCACCACACCCAGCCTTACTTTTGTCCATAGACTTATTTTAATTTATTAATTAATTTATTTATTTGAGACTGAGTCTTGCTGTATTGCCCAGGCTGGAGTGCAGTGACACGATCTCGGCTCACTGCAACCTCCGCCTCCCGGGTTCAAGCAATTCTCGTGCCTCAGCCTCCCGAGTAGCTGGGACTACAGGTGTGCACCACCACACCCAGCTAATTTTTTTGTATTTTTAGTAGAGATGGGGTTTCACCATGTTGGCCAGGATGGTCTCAAACCTCTGGCTCAAGCAATCTACTTGCCTCAGCCTTCCAAAGTGCTGGGATTATAGGCATGAGCCACCGTGCCTGGTCTCCAGGTATGTTTAAATGTCATTTCTTCCTAAAGCTTTCCTGGCTAATTCGATTCTTCTTCTCAAATGTGTTTTGGGGGTGGAAGGTCTGAGAAGAGGGAGGGGCATAGAGATAAAGGAAACTTCTAATAGAGATGCATCACCAGTGCCTTTCTCCCAGGTCCAAGGTCATACCCCTTGCTTGAGGGGAGGCAACTTCCAATGCCTGATCCATGCTGGGGTATCAAGTTCCAGCCCTCTCACCCCAGTTTGGGACAATTCTGTGGGATTGTCTCAATGGCAGAGCTTGCTGAGGGAGTAAGCTGAGGCCTTTGTAGGCCACGAGTTTGAGACCAGCCTGAGCAACATAGTGAGACCTTGTTTCTATGAAAACATTGTTTTAAAAACTGAAACTTCCCACATGACAATTTTTTTTTTTTTTTTTTTGAGATGGAGTCTCACTCTGTCACCCAGGCTGGAGTGCAGTGGCACAATCTCAGCTCACTGCCACCTCCGCCTCCCAGGTTCAAGTGATTCTCATCTCAGCCTCTCGAGTAACTGAGATTATAGCTGCCTGCCACCACGTCTGGCTAATTTTTATATATTTTAGTAGAGACAGGGTCTCACCATGTTGACCAGGCTGGTCTTGAACTCCTGACTTCAAGTGATTTGCTCACCTGTGCCTCCCAAAGTGCTGGGATTACAGTCATGAGCCACAGAGCCTGGCTTCCCCATGACAATTTTAAACATGAGAACTATGTACATGCCACAGTCTGGAACTTGGGATCTCAAATAATCTTAGATTTCTTGTTCTTAGTCCCCATATAGAAGGGAGGAAGGCTGGCCTTTGGACTCCCCCAGATCTGGGTTGGAATCCTAGCCCCACCACTGCAAGTCTGGTTGCTCTAGGCCAGCTATTTAATGTTCTCTAAACATCAGTTCCATCTGTACAATAAACTACCTTATAGGACTTCATTCAGTCCTTCTTCAAATATTTGTAGAATATTTGCAGGCTGAGGCCTTTGCTGAGACTGCGTGGAAGCCCACCTTCCTCCTCCCTTTCCCCCACTTCTTAGGCTTTGATCCAGCCCAAGAGCCTTGATCGAATTGATCTCTCTTTCAGTCTTCCAGGGAGCCTGTGACTCAATCCTAGAAACCAATGGCAGGTCCAGGCTGCCTGTGGTCTACTTGCTCCACTTCCTCAGGCGCTCGAGGGTGACTCATCAGTCAGTAATTTCAGAGCAGAGGGCGTTCCCCTCAGTGTGTGCCAGGAGCACAGCAGGAGTGTAGGCACCCTGGGAGCTCCCCGGAATTCCCACGCTGTGGCATTGCGTGGCTGAGGCTCTGTTTCACATTGGGTGCCCACCCTGGACTGCTTTACAGGACAGACACCTTGTTATCCCGCTCTGCTCTGGTAGAACAAATATTTGCGGAAGGACTGAATGAAGTCCTGCAAGGTAGCTCATCTCACAGATGAAACTGATGTTGAGAGAACGTTAAATAACTGGTCTAGAGCAACCAGACTTAAAGTGGTGGAACTGGGATTCAAACCCAGACTTGGGGGAATCCAAAGGCCAGCCCTCCTCCCTTCTATATGGGGACGGAGAACATGGAATCCATGACCATTTGAGATCCCAAGTTCCAGACTGTGGCATGTACATAGCTTTCATGATTAAAATTGTCACGTGAGAAGTTTCATTTAAAAAAAATTTTTTTTGTAGAGACAAGGTCTCACTATGTTGCCCAGGCTGGTCTCAAACTCCTGACCTCAAGCAATCCTCCTGCCTTAGCCTACCAAATTGTTGGCATTGTAGATGTGAACCAAATTCAAAGTGGACTTTTGTCTTTAATTGAGATGGGGTCTTGCTATGTTGCCCAGACTGGTCTCAAACTCCTCAGCTCAAGCGGTCCTCCTGCTTTGGTCTCCCAAAGTGCTGGAATTATAGGCATGAGCCACTGCACCTGACCTCAAAGTAGAACGTTTTTGGCGGCAGGAAGGTGCTGGATATTACTCTCAGTCCTTTAGAGGAAGTAAAATAAATCCTCCGAGTACAATGACATTCTCAGGTCACTTTCAGAGGGATGAGCAATAAATTCATTCAATGCCTTCTTTACTAAAAGCATTAGAGATTAACAAATTCTTGAAGTAAAACTTGCTGAAATGCATTTTGTCAGGGGAACGCAGTTGGACAAAAACTACAGGTTGAGTTCAGAAAAGGTAAATGTCTTTTACCACGATTTAGTCGTTTTCTTCCTGGTAGATATGGCTTTTCTCAGGATCTGGAGAGAGAGGCTGTTGAAGAATAAGGGTTAGGAAAAGCCACAGATGGAATATTACAAATTGGAGACAGCTACTTAATAGAAACGGCATCTCCTCATCAGACAAGTCAAGGCAACTGTTGAAAATATGACATGCCTCTCTATCAGCCATTCATGGCCCAGGACACTATGGCAACCAAATGCAAACTGCTGGTTCAAAGAGATTAGTCTGAATCCCAAAAGAATCCTAATTCTCTCTTGATTTATTAAGGAAGAAAACAACAACTGCCTTTATTTGCAATATTATTGCTTTGCATGCAATCCTAGGAAAAGGTGTGGCTGTTATTTTTGAAGAAGTACTCACCCTATACTAGACACAGTATGAAACATTATACATGCATCCTTGCATTTATTTCTCACGCGATCTCAAGAGGTAGATGCTACTGTCATCCTGATTTTAAGATGAAGACAGCAAGCCTGAGGGAGTTAAAATGACCTGCCCAAGGTCAAACAGCTGGGAAGAGACTTGGCCAGATGGAAAAACAGTCTGACACCCGGTTCAAGGTCCTTCAGTTTCATCTGTCCGGCAAGTAGACAGAGTATTTGATAGTCGGGCTGGACTAGACAAATCTATGATGTGTAGTTGTTGTAATGAACTCACAGATCCTAGTACGAAGAGTTTTTTGGTTTTTTGTTTGTTTGTTTGTTTGTTTTTGAGACACAATTTCGCTCTTGTTGCCTAGGCTGGAGTGCAACGGTGCAATCTTGGCTCACTGCAACCTCCGCCTTCCGGGTACAAGCAATTCTCCTGCCTCAGCCTTCTGAGTACCTGGGACTACAGGTGCCCACCACGATGCCCAGCTAATTTTTTTTATTTTTAGTAGAGACGGGATTTCACCATGTTTGCCAGGCTGGTCTCAAACTCCTGATCTTAAGTAATCCACCCACCTCAGCCACTCAAAGTGCTGGGATTACAGGCATGAGCCACCGTGCCTAGACCTTTTTTTTTTTT
>NW_012104143.1:1859883-1860969 GCF_000951045.1 Mandrillus leucophaeus | reverse complement strand
CACAATGTTAACAAGGCTGGGCAGCACATGTTTCTATGCAACAAACTATCCTAAAACTTAGTGGCTTAAAATAACAACAATCATTGGTTTCACCCCCAAATCTGCAATTTGGGCAGGATGTGGCCTGGACAGCAAGTCTGTGTTCCACGTGGCATGCTTAACATGCAGCAGCTTGACAGGGGCTGGAGGACCCACTTGTTTTTGGTTGTCGCTGAGATGTAATTGACATGCCATAAATTTCACCACGTTCAACCATACAATTCAATGTTTTTTAGTATATTCACAGGGCTGTACAACTATTGCTATCTAATTCCACGATATTTCCTTTTCCCTAAAAAGAAATCCTATACTTAGCTGGATGTGGTGGCACACACCTGTGGTCCCAGCTACTCGGGAGGGTGAGGCAGGGGGATCAATTGAGCCCAAGAGTTCCATGCTGCAGTGAGCTATGATCGCACCATTGCATTCCAGCCTGGGTGACTGAATGAGACCCTGTTTCTAAACAACAACAACAAAACATATACCATTAGCACTTTCTTCTATTCCCTCTTCCCGTAGTCCCTGGCAACCACTAATCTATCTTCTGTCTTTAGAGATCTGCTTGTTCTAGACACTTCAAATGGAATATACACTACATGGCCTATTGTGTCTGGTTTCTGTCACTGAATACAATGTTATCAGGGTTCTGGAAGACCCACTTTGTGGATGGCTCAGTCTCATGGCTGGCCATTTGATATCGGCTGTCAGGTGGGAACTCAGCCAGGGTTGTGGGCAGGGATCCCAGTTCCTCTCTATGTGGGCCCCCTCCATGGGCTGCTTGAGCTTCCTTATGGCATGGCGGTTGGGTTCCAAGATGGAGCATCCTAAGAGAACCAAGTGGGAACTTTCATCTTTTTTTTTTTTTTTTTTTCAGTTGAGACAAAATCTCACTGTCACCTAGTCTGGTGTGCAGTGGCGTGATCTTGGCTCACTGCCACCTCTACCTCCTGAGTTCAAGTGATTATTTTGCCTCAGTCTCCTGAGTAGCTGGGACTACAGGTGAGCACCACCATGCCCAACTAATTATTGTATTTTTACTAGAGGCTA
>NW_012104143.1:1854896-1856933 GCF_000951045.1 Mandrillus leucophaeus | reverse complement strand
CTTCCCCTTCCTCCCTTCCTTCCTTCCTTCCTTCCTTCCTTCCTTCCTTCCTTCCTTCCTTCCTTCCTCCCTACCTCCCTCCCTCCCTTCCTTCTTCCCTCCTTCCCTTCCTTCCTGCCTTCCTTCTTTCTTTCTCTCTGTCTTCCTTCCTTCCTTAATTTCTTTCTTTCTTTGGATGGAGTCTCACTCTGTTGCGCAGGCTGGAGTGCAGTGGCTCAGTCTTGGCTCGCTGCAACCTCTGCCTCCTGGGTTCAAGCAATTCTGCCTCGGTCCCCCGACTAGCTAGGATTACAGGCATGCACCACTATGCCCAGCTAATGTTTGTATTTTTGTAGAGACAGGGTTTTGCCATGTTGGCCAGGCTGGTCTCAAGCTCCTGACCTCAAGTAATACGCCCACCTTGGCCTCCCAAAGCGCTGGGATTACAGGTGTGAGCCACCCCACACATCCTTGAGCCTCCATTTCCACAGCTATTAAAAGGAGGCCATAATAGTACCTAACTCCTGGGATATTACTGTGGATAAAATGAACTAATGGGCCAGGTGCAAGATCCCACCATTGCACTCCAGCCTGGGCAACAGGAGTGAAACTCTCTCTCAAAGAAATAAAATAAAATAAAATAGAATATAAAATAAAATAAAATGAACTAATGCAAGAAAAGCACTTAGCACAGTGCCTAGGACATAATAAGCACTTGATAAGTGGGCTGGGCATAGTGGCTCATGCCTGTAATCCCAGCACTTTAAGAGGCTGAGGCGGGCAGACCACCTGAGCCCAGGAGTTCAAGACCGGCGTGGGCAACATGGTGAAACCCCATCTGTACAAAAATTACAAAAATTAGCTGGGCATGGTGATACCCACCTGTGGTTCCAGCTACTTGGGAGGCTGAGGTGGGAGGATCACTTGAGCCCAGGAGACTAAGGTTGCAGTGAGCTGAGATCATGCCACTACACTCCAGCCTGGGTGACGCTAGACACTGTCTCAAAAAAGAAAAAAAAAAGTGGCTATTTCGTCACCATTCTCCCCTTGGCAGGTCACAGCCCAGTCCACTCCACTCCTCCGTGGTCTCCATTCTTGTTGCCTGGACACCAGAGGGCCTGGATTAGGTGTGTAAGAACATATTTATGCTCCAGTTTTCTCTTGTCAAATTCCTCATCCTTCTTCTCCCCTTCCCAGATGTTCTCCATTCTCCACGAATCCTCTACCTCACCTCCATCCTCCTGCTTTTCGGTCACTCTGTCTCCTACTCAACAAGGAAGACCCCAGGAAGCCTCCACTTGAACCCTAAATCTCTTTGCATTTTAACCTTCATTCATGAATTCATTCATTGAAAAGATGTTATTGAGCATCCACTATGTACCAGGCACTAAGGATACTACAGTGAATAAAATAAACAGGATCCTGGCTGGGTAAGGTGGCTCACACCTGTAATCTCAGCACTTCAGGAGGCCAAGGAGGGTGGATCGCTTGATGTCAGGAGTTTGACCAACCTGGCCAACATGACAAAACTTTGTCTCTAGTAAAAATACAAAAATTAGCTGGATATGGTGGCACACACCTGTAGTCCTAGCTCCTAAGGAGGCTGAGGCAGGATAATTGCTTGAACCCAGGAAGTGGAGGCTGCTGTGAGCTGAGATCGTATCACTGCACTCTATCCTATGCAACAAAGCAAGACTTTGTCTCAAAAAAATAAACACGGTCCGGTTCCTACTCACACAGAGCTCACTAGCCAAGAGAGAGGGCAGCAATTCATCAAATATTTAATTGCAAACTGAGATAAATACTACGATGAAAAATGCAGAGATTATGAGACAGACAGGGGCCATAACCTAGCCTAGGTTTGTGGTTAGGGAAGGCTTCCGTATCAGCATGTCTTTCTCTTTCCTTCCTTCCTTCCCTTTCTTCCTTCCTTCCCTTTCTTCCTTCCTTCCTTCCTTTTTTCCTTCTTTCCTTTCTTCTTTCTTTTCCTTTCCCTTCCTCCTTTCCTTTCCTTTCCTTTCCTTTCCTTTCCTTTCCTTTCCTTTCCTTTCCTTTCCT
>NW_012104143.1:1850568-1851731 GCF_000951045.1 Mandrillus leucophaeus | reverse complement strand
TTTTTTTTTTAGACAGGGTCTTGCTCTGTTGCCCAGGGTAGAGTGCAGTGGTACAATCATAGCTCCCTGCAACCTTGAATTCCTGGGCTCAAGCAATCCTCCCACCTCAACCTCCCTGGGTGGCTGGGACTGCAGGCGCACACCATTACAACACCTGGCTAATTTTTTTTTATTTTTTAATGTTTTGTAGAGACAGGTTCTTGTTATGTTACCCAAGATGGTACTGAACTCCTGGCCTCAAGTGATCCTCCCACCTTGGCCTCCCAAAGTTCTGAGATTACAGGTGTGAGCCACTGTGCTTAACCAAATGAAGACTTTTTTGGCTGGGTGTGGTGGCTCACCCCTGTAATCCCAGCATTTTGGGAGGCCGAGGTGGGTGGATCACCTGAGGTCAGGAGTTCAACACCAGCCTGGCCAACATGGCAAAACCCTGTCTGTACTAAAAATACAAAAATTAGCTGGGCATGGTGGTGGGCACCTGTAGTCCCAGCTACTCAGGAGGCTGAGGTAGGAGAATTGCTGGAACCTGGGAAGCAGAGGGTGCAGTGAGCCGAGGTTGTACCACTGCACTCCAGTCTGGGTGATAGAGCAAGACACTGTCTCAAAAAAAACCCCAAAACCCAAAACGAAAAACAAAAATCAAAACAAACAAAAAGCCCAAAGGAGGATTTTTTCATACTGATAAAGATTGTAGGATAAACCTGATATCCTTTCCAAAATCTCTCCCAATTTTCCTAACCTCTGTACCAATGAGGACTTCCTTTCCTTTCAGACTTTCGATCAATGTAACAAAAATAAAATTGAAGCAGAGAAGGGTTAAGTATGTTGCTCAAGGTCTTGCAGGTGATTTGGGTTAGAGCCAATCTTGAACTCAGTCAGGTGAGGTGGCACCTGGTTCCATGCCTGGAACCTCCCTGCTGCACTGGTTCTTGAGAAGAGTCTTACACACATGTCCCTGATCTCCTTGAAGCTTTGATTTTCCACCTAGAGCCCCACTGCAGCATCCTGATTATCTGCCCAAGCTCCGTTGTTACACAGAACTGGATGATGAATCCTGGCTACCTGTGTGGCCTTGGGCAAATTGCTGCACCTCTCTGAACCTCCATTTCCTTCCTTCCTTCCTTCCTTCCTTCCTTCCTTCCTTCCTTCCTTCCTTCCTTCCT
>NW_012104143.1:1840557-1845640 GCF_000951045.1 Mandrillus leucophaeus | reverse complement strand
AACACAGACCACCCTTCTCAATAGGAGTGTAAGATCACGTTGTTTACATTTTTAACCTTTTATTCATGCATTCATTCATTCGAAAGATATTATTGAGCATCTACTCATGAATGAATAATTGTGACCACATTTGGAAAACACAACTGCTACAGCTTCCCTGACAAGATGATGCTGAGGCTGATGGCTGAAGGATAAGCAGGTGTTACTTAGGCACAGGAATGGAAGAGCATTCGAAAAACACTGAACAACAGTGCAAAAGACCCGGGGGATCAATTAGCACACTGGAGGAATTTAAGGCGGCCCTGAGTGGCCGAGGCTGAGAGAAAGACAGGCACTTGTCTGTTGTGTGCTTTCCCCGACTGCTGTTTCCACTCAGCCTTCATTGTCCGTGTTTTCAGAAACAGTACCCTAACTTTCCTCTGGGGAACCATTGACTCCCCTGCCCTCAGCCCTGTCAATGGGGCTGCAGGGGTGGGCGTAAGACCCCCAGGTCTAGCCATTCAGGACATCACCCAGCCTTGCCGGTCTCACTGATTGGTTCGGGTGTGGCCATGTGACCCTAAGAAGGGCCAATGAGGCTTAAACCCAAGACATCTGCTGTAGCTATTGGACAAGACAGAGTTTTGCTTTGCGGTTGCTAGGTAGGATAGAGCCAGACGTGTTGGGTGTCACCTTTGCCCCTGCGCGAGAATCACCTGTTGAAATGACACTAACAAGGAGAAAGTAGAACCAAGTGACACAGACCATTGAGCTCCTGGACTGTGACCAAAGCCAGCTCTACCACTGGACCTTTTAGATCCATGGGCCAATATGTGTTGGTTTAGGCTGATTTGAATTTCTATCACTCAGAATCGAGAGTACTGGTCAAAGGAGTCATCGGCCGGGCACAGTGGCTCATGCCTGTAATCCCGGCGCTTTGGGAGGCCGAGACGGGTGCATCACCTGAGGTCAGGAGTTTGAGACCAGTCTGGCCAACATGGGGAAACCCCATCTCTACTACAAACACAGAAATTAGCCTGGCATGGCGGCGCCTGCCTGCAATCCCAGCTACTAGAGGGGCTGAGGCAGGAGGACCGCTTGAACCTGGGAGGCAGAGGTTGCAGTGAGTCATGATTGTGCCACTACACTCCAGCCTGCGCAACAGAGCGAGACTCCATCTCAGATAAATAAATAAATACACAAACAAATAAACAAATAAATAAAGGCGCTATGGTTAGGATTTTTCTCTTCCTGTTCTTAACTGCACGTTCTCCATTCCTGGTACTTACGTACCCCTTCAGAAGCCTCCAGCACATCATCTGGCCTCTCTTCCTTCTCTCTTTCATTTCTTATTTTTTTGAGACAGAGTCTCTATCTGTCACCCAGGCTGGAGTGCAGTGGTGCAATCTTGGCTCCTTGCAACCTCCGCCTCCAAGGCTTGAGTGATCCTCCAGCCTCAGCCTCCTGAGTAGCTGGGATTACAGGCACATACCACCACGCCCAGCTAACTTTTTGTATTTTTAGTAGAGACTGGTTTTCGCCATGTTGCCCAGGCTGGTCCTAAACTTCTGGCCCCAAACCTCTGGTGGATCAAGTGATCCACCTGCCTCGGCCTCCCAAAGTGCTGGGATTACAGGTGTGAGCCACTGCGCCTGGCCTTCTCTCTTTTTTTGTGATCAATAAATGTTTCTTTATTGCATCTTGGTCTGAATGTCAAATTAAATTTGGAGTTCCAAAATACTCTAGACAACATTTATAAGAACTTGGGAGATGGAGGTTGCAGTGAGCTGAGATCGTGCCACTGCACTCCAGCCTGGGTGACAGACTGAGACTTCATCTCACCAAAAAAAAAACAAAAAAAAACTAAATGTCCCTGAGTATCAAATGGTATGTAAGAACAGCAATTGGCTTGTTGTTCAAAGATGAATCAAACAGAAAATACATGACAGATTACAGGGCAGTTTAAGATGTCCAAATATTATGTCTCAAATAATTTGTCTAGATAATAGATCTTCCTCAGTCCCTTTCAGGGCATGGGTGGATACTGGGCATACTTGGGCAGGTTTATTCAGAGTAAGCTGGAGGAACGTGTCAAATAGGTAGCTACCTGTCTGATTTATTTTCATCCTATTTTTTCTGCTCTTAAAACAAAATACCCTCCTATTGGTTAAACTGTTTTTTTTTGTTTTTTTTTGTTTTTTTTTTTTGGTTGCAAATCAAACTGTCTTACTGGTTTTAAAATATCAGTTTCTTTTTTTTTTCTTAGTTTTTTTTTTTTTTTTTTGAGATGAAGTCTCACTCTGTGACCTGCTCACTGCCACCTCCGCCTCCCGGATTCAAGTGATTCTCCCGCATCAGGCTCCTGAGTAGCTGGGATTATAGGCACGTGCCACCACACCCAGCTGATTTTTGTATTTTTAGTAGAGACAGGGTTTCACCATGTTGGCTAGGCTGGTCTCAAACTTCTGACCTCGTGATCTGCCCGCCTTGGCCTCCCAAAGTGCTGGGATTATAGGCGTGAGCCACTGCGCCTAGTCTTTTTTTTTTTCTTTTTTTTTAAGATGAAGTCATGCTCTGTTGCACAGGCTGGAGTGCAGTAGCACGATCTTGGCTCACTGCAACTTCTGCCTCTTCAGTTCAAGCGATTCTCAGTCTCCTGAGTAGCTAGGATTACAGGTGTGCACCACCACACCTGGCTAATTTTTGTGTTTTTTTACAGAGGGGGTTTCACCACGTTGGCCAGACTGGTCTCGAACTCCTGACCTGAAGTGATCCACCCACCTTGGCCTCCCAAAGTGCTGGAACTACAGGCATGAGTCACCACGCCTGGCCTAAAAAAAAGTAATCTTAAACATAAACGGAAGTCTAGATGTTTGACATATTTATTTATTTATTTATTGAGACAAGGTCTAGCTCTGTTGCCCAGGCTGGAGTGCGGTGGCGTGATCTTGGCTCACTGCAACCTCCACCTCCGGGTTCATGTGACCCTCCCATCTCAGCCTCCTGAGTAGCTGGGACTACAAGCCTGGCTAACTATTGTATTTTTAGTAGAGACCAGGTTTCACCATGTTGCCCAGGCTGGTCTCGAACTCCTGGTCTCAAGTGATCCAGCACCTGGCCTCCTAAAGTGCTGGGATTACAGGCGTGAGCTATCGTGCCTGGTCAGTTTGGCAGGTTTAAGGGTTGATTTATGCCTGTGGCTGTGGCTATCTTTCGTTATATTCTCACGGTTTACCCCAGGCCGGCCACTAGTAATATACGCTCACCTTAACCAAATTAGAAAAAGATATTCCAGCTCATGTGGTGGATCACACCTGTAGTCCCAGCACTTTGGGAGACCAAGGTGAGCAGGTCACTTGACCACAGGAGTTTGAGACCAGCCTGGGCAACATAACAAGATCTCGTGTCTACAAAAAATACAAAAATTAGCTGGGCAAAATTGTGCATGCCTGTAGTCCCAGCTACTCAAGCGGCTGAGGTGGAGCCCGGAAGGCGGAGGTTGTAGTGAGCCAAGATGGGGCCACTGTACCCCAGCCTGGGCAGCAGAGCCGACCTGTCTTAAAAAACAAAAAACAAAAAACCTGACAAGGGACTTTGAATATTCTACTATTGAATGAATGAGGAATAAAGAGATGGATGGGTGGATGGATGGATGGACAGATGAATGAATGAGTTGATAGATGGATGAGTGAATGGGTGGTGGAAGGATGGATGGATGGACAGGTGAATGAATGGATGGATAGATGGATGGGTGGTGGATGAATGGATGGACAGAGGAATGAATGAATGAATGAATGAATGAATACATTGACAAGTGGATAGGTGAGTGGCGGATGGATAGATGGTCAGATGGATGGGCCATGGATGGATGAATGGACAGATGGATGAGAGAGAGAAAGATTCCTCTGGGCAGCAGACAATTTCCTTAAAAAAATTAAAAGTCTCCTTTTTTGGGAAGATACAACCACACACCAAGAAGTACATGGGCTGAATGTCAGTCCCCAACCATCTACTCAGTACTTCCATGGCACAGGGAACAATTTTGGGCAAGTGCCCATCTCGTCAGGACCACAGACAGGCACCATTTTTTTAAGGGTTGGTGGGATGATCAACACTGTTTGAGGTATTGTATTCAAGCATTACAATGTTTAGAGGAGAAAATAGAGTGACTTCCAGGATCTCTGCCAGAGAGCCAGGAAGAAATTCCTCAGAAACATTTAACAAAACTCTCCCCATATCTCATTAGCCTGATTTGAGTTACATTTCTTTTCTTTCTTCTTTCCTTCTTTCCTTCCTTCCTTCCTTCCTTCTTTCCTTCCTTCCTTCCTTCTTTCTTCTTTTTTTTTTCTTTTTTTTTGAGACAGGGTCTAGCTTTGTCACCCAGGCTTGAGTGCAGTGGCACGATCTTGGCTCACTGCAACTTCTGCCTCTGGGTTCAAACAATTCTCCCTGCCTCAGCCTCCTGAGTAGCTGGGATTACAGGCACCCGCCACCATGCCTGGCTAATTTTTGTAATTTTTAGTAGAGATGGGGTTTTATCATGTCAGCCAGGCTGGTCTTGAACCCCCAACCTTAGGTGATCCGCCTGCCTCGGACTCCAAAAGTGTTGGGATTACAGTCGTGAGTCACCGCGCCCGGCCTTCTTTCTTTTTTTGAGGTAAGATTCACAAAACATTTTTTAAAATCACCCTTTGGGGCCAGGCATGGTGGTGTGTGCCTGTAGTTCCAGCTACTAGGGAGGGAGCAATCACCTGCAATACAGCTTTGTTTTCAGTGCTTCTCTTGTCTGGGACTGGGGTCAAACTCCTCATCTTTGATCTTAAGAAGAAACCACCACTGACAGTGGGCTTATCACATCCAGTAAGTTTGTTATATCACTGGGCCAAAATCTACTTTCCTGGTGGGGCCCCGTGGTTCACGCCTGTGATCCCAGCACTTTGGGAGGCTGAGTAGGGCAGATCACCTAAGGTCAGGAGTCAGAGACCAGCCTGGCCAACATGGCAAAACCCCATTTCTACTATAAATACAAAACTAGCTGGGTGTGGTGGTGCATGCCTGTAGTCCCAGCTACTTGGGAGTCTGAGGCAGGAGAATCACTTGAACC
>NW_012104143.1:1834882-1836487 GCF_000951045.1 Mandrillus leucophaeus | reverse complement strand
GACACACAGTCTATGGCATTTATTTTGAGAGAAGAGAAAGTATATGTTTAGGGACATGTGCATGAAGAATTCCGGAAGGATAAAGCAGAGATTAATGTATAGCCGCTACCTATGGGGAAGGACCAATTGGGAATATTGGGAGTAGGTCCAGGAGTGGGAGACAGTCTTTCCACTGTATGCCTACTTACAGTTTTGATGTGTAAATAGTGGTAATAGAGTGCTGATTCAAAAATCTTAATAATTTCTTTTTTTTTTTTTTCTGCAATGGAGTTTCTATCACCCAGGTCTCAGCTCACTGCAACCTCTGCCTCCCGGGTTCAAGCGGTTCTCTTGCCTCCACCTCCTGAGTAGCTGGAATAACACTTGTGCACCACCACACCCAGTGAATTTTTCTAATTTTACTAGAGACAGGGTTTCACCCTGTTGGCCAGGTTGGTCTCGAACTCCTGACCTCAAGTGATCCCCCTGCCTCAGCCTCCCAATGAGCTGGGATTACAGACGTGAGCCACTGCGCCCAGCCAGTTATGTTAAATTTCCCTTACTACTATAATTTTTATAGAAGCGGTTTCAAGCATATAAAGAATGTTTGTTATTACTATTATTTATTATTTTCTTTATCATGATGCTTCAGACAAAAGGAACTGCTAAGGACAGCTTATGTCCACAGTTACAGCCTGCAGGCCTTTTTCTTTGCTGTGCCATGTGCTAAGACACCATCCTTCGTTTCTACGTGTCAAAACCCCACTAGTCTGTCCTCTAATCCCAACACCAATGTCCTGGGTCCCAATGAAGGCTTTCCTCACCTCCACACTGAGACTTTATTGACCTCTCTTGGGGTGCTTATACTGGCTTTGGGTTGAAATCTCTTTTTTCTCCTCTCCCCTTGAAGAAGCATGTTTCTTTGCTTAAGGGAATGTAGAAGCCACAGCAGATCCTAGCAGATATCTGTTACCCTAAAGAAGAGGTCAGGGCCCAGGCATGGTGGCTCATGCCTGTAATCCCAACATTTTGGGAGTTCGAGGTGGGTGGATCGCTTGAGCCCAGGAGTTCAAAACCAGCTTGGACAATGTGGCAAGACACCCCCACCGACTCCACAAAAAATACAAAAATTAGCCGGGCGTGATGGTGTGTGCCTGTAGAACCAGCCACTCGAAAGCCTGAGTTAGGAGAATCAGCTGAGCCTGCGAAGTTGAGGCTGCAGTGAGCCGAGACTGCACTACTGCACTCCAGCCTGCGCGACATGGCAAATCCAGAAGTGGGGCCTTGTCTCTTTTCACAAAGTAATAAGAGACTGAGCACGGGGACTCAGGCCTGTAATCCCAGCACTTTGGGAGGCCGAGGCGGCCAGATCCCTTGAGGCCAGAGAGTTGGAGACCAGCCTGGCCAACATGTCGAAACCCCATCTCTATTAAAAATACAAAAATTAGCTGGGCGTGGTGGCAGGCGCCTGTAATTCCCAGCTACTGGGAGGCTGAGGCAGGAGAACCACTTGAATCTGGGAGGCGGAGGTTGCAATGAGCAGAGATCAAGTCGCTGCACTCCAGCCTGGGCCACAGAGCAAGACCCTATGTCTAAATAAATAAATAAATAAATAAATAAATAAAT
>NW_012104143.1:1833067-1834832 GCF_000951045.1 Mandrillus leucophaeus | reverse complement strand
CTTGAGCCCAGGAGTTCAAAACCAGCTTGGACAATGTGGCAAGACACCCCCACCGACTCCACAAAAAATACAAAAATTAGCCGGGCGTGATGGTGTGTGCCTGTAGAACCAGCCACTCGAAAGCCTGAGTTAGGAGAATCAGCTGAGCCTGCGAAGTTGAGGCTGCAGTGAGCCGAGACTGCACTACTGCACTCCAGCCTGCGCGACATGGCAAATCCAGAAGTGGGGCCTTGTCTCTTTTCACAAAGTAATAAGAGACTGAGCACGGGGACTCAGGCCTGTAATCCCAGCACTTTGGGAGGCCGAGGCGGCCAGATCCCTTGAGGCCAGAGAGTTGGAGACCAGCCTGGCCAACATGTCGAAACCCCATCTCTATTAAAAATACAAAAATTAGCTGGGCGTGGTGGCAGGCGCCTGTAATTCCCAGCTACTGGGAGGCTGAGGCAGGAGAACCACTTGAATCTGGGAGGCGGAGGTTGCAATGAGCAGAGATCAAGTCGCTGCACTCCAGCCTGGGCCACAGAGCAAGACCCTATGTCTAAATAAATAAATAAATAAATAAATAAATAAATAAATAAATGGAAAAATAAGAAGAAAGGGTCAGGGCCATTTTTAGAAGGCACTAGATAAGGCCTGCTTGGAATTAGGGAGTGTGGACAACTGATTGATTTGAAGCCTCCTCTTGTTCTGTTTCCATGACATTGACAGGGACCAGCTTCCGTGGCTCAGGAGCTGCTGAGCGTTAACATCTTGTCCTGGGAGGGATCTGACCACACCAATGGCTTTATCATTGCCTAATGGGGGAGGCCCTGTGGGGGATTTATCAAGGACTGAGAGTGCAGAGGAGCCTCCCACATGCAGTTACGCTGATGGAAACACAGTGGGTGGATTGCAACAGGGGCTGGCAGGCTCGCAGGCAAACAGGGCACACAGGCGGGAACCTTCCCCTCCGACCAGATACTCCAATTCCTTTCTGGGGAGGCAGATAAAACAGTCACCAGAACCCAAACCCTGCCCATTCTTCATTTGCAAACTGTAAAGCTCTTACGCATCTTCCTTAGGTCAGCGCTTTGAGAACTCATGTTCATTTGAGGACTAAAATAAACAATAATAGTGACTGTACTTTGGAGCCTGCGGGATGCCAGGCCCCTCACAAGTGTCTCCCAGTGCTGGGTGCAGTGACTCACGCCTGTAATCCCAGCACTTTGGGAGGCTGAGGTGGGTGGATCGCTTGAGCTCAGGAGATTGAGACCAGCCTGGGCAACGTAGTGAGGACCCTGCCTCTAAAACAAAGAAAAATGAAAAAAGAAACTCCTGGTGAATTTCCAACTTAGAACAACAGTGGGAGGTGTCCTATTCATGATCTTTAATGCTTTACTCAAATATCACCTTCTCCGTGAGGCCTACCCTGACCACCCTGCTTAAAACTGCAACCCTCCTTCACCTTCACCCCACATCCCAAGTTCTTTTCACAGCCTTTCCCACCTCTACACACTCCATGATTTACTTATTAAGTATGTTTGTTAGGCCGTGTGCAGTGGCTCATGCCTATAATCCCAGCACTTTGGGAGGCTGAAGTGGGTAGATCACTCGAGGTCAGGAGTTTGAGACCAGCCTGGCCAACATGGTAAAACCCCGTCTTTACAAAAATACAAAAAAATTAGCCATCCATGGTGGTGCGTGCCTGTAGTCCCAGCTACTCGGGAGGCTGAGGCAGGAGAATTGCTTGAACCTGGGAGGGGAGTTTGCAGTGAGCTGACATTGC
>NW_012104143.1:1829086-1832502 GCF_000951045.1 Mandrillus leucophaeus | reverse complement strand
TCTCATGCTCCTGACCTCGTGATCCGCCTGCCTTGGCCTCCCAAAATGCTGGGATTACAGGTGAGAGCCACTGTGCCCAGCCCATACAGTCTAATTTTTTTTTTTTTTAAACAGAGTTTCACTCTGTCACCCAGGCTGGTATGCAATGGCATATTCTCAGCTCACTGCAACCTCTGCCTCCCAGGTTCTAGCCATTCTCCTGACTCAGCCTCCCAAGTAGCTGGGATTACAGGTGCCCACCACCACGCCTGGCTACTTTTTGTAGTTGTTTTTTTTGTTTTTGTTTTTGTTTTTTTCTTTTTCTTTTTGAGACGGAGTTTTGCTCTTGCTTCCCAAGCTGGAGTGCAATGGTGCCATCTCGGCTCACCACAACCTCTGCCTTCCAGATTCAGGCCATCCTCCGGCCTCAGCCTCCCGAATAGCTGGGATTACAGGCAGGCGCCACCACGCCCGGCTAATTTTGTATTTTTAGTAGAGATGGGGTTTCTCCATGTTGGTCAGGCTGGTCTCAAACTACCGACCTCAGGTGATCCACCCGCCTCAGCCTCCCAAACTGCTGGAATTACAGGCGTGAGCCACCATGCCCGGCTCTACTTTTCGTAGTTTTTAGTAGAGACAGAGTTTCACCATGTTGGTCAGGCTGGTCTCGAACTCCTGACTTTAGTTGATCTGCCCACCTCGGCCTCCCAAAGTACTGGGGTCACAGGCGTGAGCTACTGTGCCTGGCACAAACAGTCTAAATTTTAATAAACACTGCCAAATAACACTTTCAAAAAGAGTATCCATTCGTACTCCCACCAATGGTATATAAAAAGGCTCCATAACCATTGGTAAAATAGGTTTGGCGGGGAGTTCAGCTCTACGCTGCTGAGTTGCTGATATTTGCAACCATAAGTCGTTTTTTTTTTTTCTCTGAGACAGAGTCTCGCTTTGTTACCCAGACTGGAGTGCAATGGCACCACCAAGGCTCACTGCAACCCTTGCCTCCAGGCTTCAAGTGATCCTCCCGCCTCAGCTTCCCAACTAGCTGGGATTACAGGAGTGCACCACCATGCCCGGTTAATTTTGTATTTTTAGTAGAGATGGGGTTTCACCATGTTGACCAGGCTGGTCTCGACCTCCACAGCTCAAGTGTTCCTCCCGCCTCAGCTTCCCAACTAGCTGGGATTACAGGAGTGCACCACCATGCCCGGTTAATTTTGTATTTTTAGTAGAGATGGGGTTTCACCATGTTGGCCAGGATGGTCTCGAATTCCCGACCTCAGGTGATCTGCCCGCCTTAGCTTCCCAAAGTACTGAGATTACAGGTGTAAACCACCGTGCTGGGCCCCGCAAACATAGAATCTTAGAGTTGAAAGGAACATAAAAATTCATCAAATTCTTGTCCAACTTCCCTCTCAAGGCAGCAATCACCTGCAATACAGCTTTGTTTTCAATGCTTCTCTTGTCTAGGACTGGGGTCAAACTCTACATCTTTGATCTTAAGAAGAAACCACCACTGACAGTGGGTTTATCACATCCAGTAAGTTTGTTATATCACTGGGCCAAAATCTACTTTCCTGGTGAGACCCAGTGGCTCACGCCTGTGATCCCAGCACTTTGAGAGGCCGAGTAGGGCAGATCACCTAAGGTTAGGACTCAGAGACCAGCCTGGCCAACATGGCAAAACCCCATCTCTACTAAAAATACAAAACTAGCTGGGTATGGTGGTGCATGCCTGTAGTCCCACCTACTCGGGAGGCTGAGGCAGGAGAATCACTTGAACCCAGGAGGCAGAGGTTGCAGCGAGTGGAGATCACTCCACTGCACTCCAGTCTGGGTAACAGAGTGAGATTCCATCTCAAACACACACACACACACACACACACACACACAGTCTACTTTCCTGCAACACACCCCACACCCCACCTGTCCTAGCTCTGCTGTCAGGAGTAACACAAAAGAGCTAATCCTTTTCCACATGACAGCCCTTAAAACATTTGAAGACTGTATCAAATTTCCCCAGAGCCTTCTTTTTATGGGGTAAAACTTCCTAGTTGTGACCTGACACGTCCTCTCCATAGGAAAGTGCTGACTGGAGTCTCTTCAGCTCAGTGGCCCAGCGTAAGAGCTTTGGAGTCCCTAGGCTTGGGTTCAAGTCCATGTTCCCACCCTTTCCAGCCACCTGACCTGGGCTAAATCACTTCTTAGACTTTAGTTTCCTCCCTTGGATAAACTGCAGAGGAATAGTACCCATGACATAGGGTTGCTGGTTTGGACACATTATGATTTTTTTCTTTTTTTTCTTTCTTTTTTCTTTTTTTTGAGACAGAGTTTCACTGTTATTGCCCAGGCTGGAGTGCAGTGGCACAGTCTTGGCTCACTACAACCTCTGCCTCCCAGGTTCAAGTGATTTTCCTGCTTCAGCCTCCAGAGTAGCTGGGATTACAGGCACCCGCTACCATGCCCAGCTAATTTTTTGTATTTTTAGTAGAGACAGGGTTTCTCCATGTTGGCCAGGCTGGCCTCGAACTCCTGACCTCAGGTGATCCACCCGCCTTGGTCTCCCAAAGTGCTGGGATTACAGGCGTGAGCCACTGCTGGCCCTTTTTTTTTTGAGACGGAGTCTTACTCTGTCACCTAGCCTGAAGTGCAGTGGCACGATCTTGGCTCACAGCAACCTCCGCCTCCCGGGTTCAAGTGATTCTCCTGCCTCAGCCTCCTGGTAGCTGGGACTACAGGCACCTGGCACCACACTTGATCACACTGATTTTTTTGGTGGGTTCCTTCCTCCATAAGAAAAAAAGTGTTTTAAATCATAGTTTATGACCGTGTTAGTATAAAGATGAATATAACAAGGCCTGGTGTAGTGGCTCACGCCTGAAATTCCAGTACTTTGGGAGGCCAAGGTGGGAGAATGACTTCATCCCAAGAGTTCAGGACCAGCCTGGGCAACATGGCAAGACCCTTTCTCTACAAAAAATTAAAAAAATAAAAATTAGCCGGAAGTGGTGGCATGTACCTGCGGTCCTAGCTCCTCGAGGGGCTGAGGTGGGAAGACGGCTTGAGCCCGGGAGGTCAAGGCTGCAGTGAGCCATGATTGTACCACTGCACTCCAGCCTGGACGCCAGAGCTCCTGCTCACAAATACCAAAAACTAAAAACCAAAAATTGTATATTACATATATATATGTAATAAAGGCAGGGTTATATTTATTTTCTCTTCTGATTTTAAAAGAATTAAAACATTTACATGAGACCCTAAAAGTATTGTGGGCCTTACGCACCATGCTTCCTGTAAGTTCATAGGCCCTGGCTGCTGGAAGGAAGGAAAAAGAGAAAACATGTCAAATATGTAAAGTGCTTTGCACGGCACTGGGCCTGGCTCTTTGTAACTTAATAAATGGTGATCAAAAATTAAAAAGGGCAGTGCAGGCC
>NW_012104143.1:1824851-1828741 GCF_000951045.1 Mandrillus leucophaeus | reverse complement strand
GCTATTGTTTTGTATTTTTAGTAGAGACTTGGTTTCACTATATTGGCCAGGCTGGTCTTGAACTCCTGACCTCAGGTGATCTGCCCGCCTTGGCCTCCCAAAGTGGTGGGATTACAGGCGTGAACCACCACACCCGGCCTGCGGGGCTTTCTTTACTGGCATGCACTGGGACTTGCAGACTCAGCTTCAGTTGAGTGCAAGTAACAGAGTTCCTGGGTCCATGTTTTCTCAGCGTGTCCACAAGAGTCTTGCGAGAGATTCTGCAAAAAGACACACAGTCTATGGCATTTATTTTGAGAGAAGAGAAAGTATATGTTTAGGGACATGTGCATGAAGAATTCCGGAAGGATAAAGCAGAGATTAATGTATAGCCGCTACCTATGGGGAAGGACCGATTGGGAATATTGGGAGTAGGTCCAGGAGTGGGAGACAGTCTTTCCACTGTATGCCTACTTACAGTTTTGATGTGTAAATAGTGGTAATAGAGTGCTGATTCAAAAATCTTAATAATTTCTTTTTTTCTTTTGTGATGGAGTCTCACTCTATCACCCAGGCTGGAGTGCAGTGGCACGATCTCAGCTCACTGCAACCTCTACCTCCTGGGTTCAAGCGGTTCTCCTGCCTCCACCTCCTGAGTAGCGGGAATAACACTTGTGCACCACCACACCCAGCTAATTTTTCTATTTTTAGTAGAGACAGGGTTTCACCCTGTTGGCCAGGCTGGTCTTGAACTCTTGACCTCCGGTGGTCTACCAGCCTCGTCCTCCCAAAGTGCTAGGATTACACGCTTGAGCCACTGCACCTGGCTCAAAAATCTTAGTAATTTTTTTTGACTGTCCTAAATTATTTATTAGGTATGAGTTTTACAAACTTTACTTATATTAGCGGTAACAGCGGAGATTGAGAGTATTGCGCCTTCTCCAAGCTGCCCGGCAAGAACCACCAACAGTGTGGTGGCACTTATGGCCCTTTCCAAGGCCATGGCTCTTTTGGCCTGCACATGTCAGCTCACGCATCTCCTTGTGCTTGTGAACCGGTTTGGTGATCCACTGGGTGTCAGGATTTCTTCTGATAACTTTATGGAATGGATCAATGAGAATAACCTCAAAAAGTCTGTATGTGGAATCTTCACCAACCCAATAAGAATTCAGGACTCTTAGAGTCCCACAGTGGCATCCAACTCACTCCTCTGCAATCAACTGAAGGCTTCAGTTAATACCATGATGGACAGGCTTGCCGTAAGTTGCATCCTTAGGAATTGGGCATTTTTGGCCATCACAGGGAATACGAATCCTATATATAACATAACCTTGCTTGGTCTTGTAGCCCAGTTGGTGCACTTTATGGGGCTGGGTGGGGCAGGAAGCCCTGTGGAGAGCAGAGAGCTGGTGGTACTGCCAGCAGCAGACCCTCAGAAGAAAACTCATGACATCAGACTGCTTCTTCCTCTGTAGCTCCTGGGTTTACTTGTGTGCACCCATCTTGGCTTACCTGATGGCTTCTGCCAGACAGAAAGGTCAAAAATCTTAATAATTTTTATTTTGAAAAATATATGCATGTGGTTAGAAATAACTTCGAACAGTTCAAAAGGGTGAAAAGCAATCTCCTTCTTGTACCCAAGGAGTACCTGGTAAGATACAACATCTCACACAAGACTTACAAAACCTCTATGGAAACTATTAAAAAAACGTGTTAAGAGAGAGTAAAGAAGACCTAAATAAATGGAGAGATATACATATTCATTAATTGGAAGAGCCTAGACTCAAAGGGCGCGAACTCTTGTATTGATTCATAGATCCAATGAAATCCCAATGAAAAGCTCAGTTTTTTTTTTTTTTTTTTTTTTTTTTTTTTTTTTTTTAGAACTTGACAATCTGATTCCAAAACTGATAGGGGAAAAAAAGGGAGTCAGAGTACCCAAGACACTCTTGGGAGGAAAAAACAAAACCAAAAATGAACTGTGGGCTGGGTGCAGTGGCTCACTCCTGTCATCCCAGCACTTTGGGAGGCTGAGGTAGGCAGATCATCTGAGATCAGGAGTTTGAGACCAGCTTGGCCAACATGGTGAAACCCTGTCTCTACTAAAAATTCAAAAATTAGCTGGGTGTGGTGGTGGGTGCCTGTAGTCCCAGCTACTTGGGAGGCTGAGGCAGGAGAATCACTTGAACCCAGGAGGCAAAGACTGCAGTGAGCTGAGACTGTGCTACTGCACTCCAGTCTGGCAATAGAGCGAGACTCTGTCTCAAAAAAAAAAAAAAAAAAAGCTAGACACGAAGTTAGGGAGAGGGTAGACAAACCAGAACCCACATTTCTTTTTTGTTGTTGTTGTTTATTTTTCCATTATAGCCATTCTAGCACAATTAGAGTAATGTCTTATTGTGGTCTGTTGAAATATTTTAAAGGAAGTTACAGAGATCATGAGAGATTACATCAAGTGCCATGCTATACATGTCTAAAAATACACGTTTATGGATTAGAAGACTTAATATTGTTTAGATGAAAATACTACCCCAAACTGATCTATAGACTTGATATAATCCCTATGAAAACCCCAATGTCCTTGTTTGCAGACTTGGAAAATTCAAACCTAAAATTCACATGGTATTGCACCCAATAGCTAATCTTGAAAAATGAGCAGAGTTGGAAGACTCACACTTGGCGATTTCAGAATTTACCACAAAGCAACAATAATCAAAATGTTTGGTCTTGGTAGGAGGATAGGCATATAGATTAGTGGAATAGAATTGAGAGTCTGGAAATAACCCATACATCTATGGTCAATTTTTTTTTTTTTTTTTTTTGACAAAGTCTCACTCTGTCACCCAGGCTGGAGTACAAAATTATCATGCTTGTAAGTTCTGAAATATTTTTCTCTTATTATTTCATATACAGTTTTTTTTTCTTTTTTCTTTTGCTGTGTTTTGTCAGTTTTATTTTTCTGAAATGCTTATTATTTAGATGTGGGATCTTTTTGTGTGACCTTCTAATGTTCTCTATTTTCTCTGATCTATGCAAGATTTCAGCAATTTTTTCTTCTTCCCTTTTCTTCTTTTACTTCTTGCTTTCTTAATTTCTGAGAGCTCCTTTTTGTTCCCTGAATGTTCCTTTTAAAAGATACACTGGTCGGGTGCAGTGGCTCACACCCGTAATACCAGCACTTTGGGAAGCCAGTAGGAGGATCGTTTGAAGTCAGGAATTTCAGAGAAGAATTCTGCAATCTCCTCGTTAAAGGCTGTGGTAGTCATACCTGTACCTATGAATAATTCTACCCAAGGCTGGACATCGTAGCTTACGCCTGTAACCCCAGTACTTTGGGATGCTGAGGCGGGTGGATCACCTGAAGTCAGGAGTTTGAGACAAGCCTGGCCAACATGGTGAAACCCCGTCTCTACTAAAAATACAAAAATTGGCTGGGCGTGGCAGTGCATGCCTGTAATCCCAGCTATTTGGGAGGCTCAGGGAGGAGAACTGCTTGAACCTGGAGCCGAGATCATGCCATTGCACTCCAGTCTGGGCAACAAGAGTGAAATTCCATCTCAAAAATAAAATAAAATAAAAATAAAAAATTCTAACCAATGAGGTATGATTGAAAATGACACACATCTTTCTCAATCATACTTCATCAGTTAGAATTATTATTATTATTATTTGAGACAGGGTCTTGCTCTGTTGCCCAGGCTGGAGTGCAGTGTTATGATCTCGGCTCACTGCAGCCTCTGCTTCCCAGGATCAACTGATTCTTCTATCTCAGCCTCCCAAGTAGCTGGGATTACAGGCATGCACCACCATGCCCAGCTAATTTTTTGCATTTTTAGTAGAAATGGGGTTTCACTATGTTGGCCAGGCTTGTCTTAGACTCCTGACCTCAGGTTATCCACCTGCCTTGGCCT
>NW_012104143.1:1821319-1822451 GCF_000951045.1 Mandrillus leucophaeus | reverse complement strand
TATTTTTAGTAGAGAGAGGGTTTTGCCAGGTTGGCCAGGCTGGTCTCAAACTCCTGACCTCAGATGATCCACTGGCCTCGGCCTCCCAAAGTACTGGAATTACAGGTGTGAACCACCACACCTGGCCTGATTATTTTATTTGTGGGTATTATGTTCTATAAAGCCACAGCAAACATAGAATTACCAAATATTGAACCACTGCTCCTAGGGGAAATTCTGTTCCTGCAAGCCTCTGGTCATAATATTTTCAATACATAATGTTTTATGTATGTTTCCATTTCAAGGTACCTTATTTAATATATATTGTTGAGCCAGGCATGGTACTCAACAAATTAAAACTTGTTGTGCACACCTGTAATCTTAGCATTTTGGGAGGCCAAGGCGGGTGGATTGCTTGAGTCTGTGAGTTTGAGACCAGACTGGGTAACATGGTGAAACCCTGTCCCTACTGAAAATACAAAAATTAGCTGGGCATGATAGCACATGCTTGTAGTCCCAGCTACTTGGGGGACTGAGGTAGGAGGACCACTTGATCCCAGGAGGTCGAGGCTGCAGTGAGCCAAGGTGGTACCACTGCACTACAGCCTGGGTGACAAAGTGAGACTCTGTCTCAAAACAAGAAATACATATATGTGTGTGGGTGTGTATATATATGCATATATATGTATATATATGTATGCGTGTATGTATAGTTGACTCGTTAACATTAAACTCATTGTCAACAACAATACTATAACTCACACCTGAACAAAGCTTAACATATGTATTTTCTGTCTTCAGTTTTTTTTTTTTTTCAAGAGATGAGGTGTCTGATGCCCAGGCTGAAGTGTAGTGGTGCCATCACAGCTCACTGCATCCTTGAACTTCAGGGCTCAAATGATCCTCCCAACTCAGCCTCCTGAGTAGCTGGGATTATAGACAAGCGTCATCACACCTTGCTGTACCACATGTATTTTCTTTTTATTTATCTATTTTTTTTGAGATGGAGTCTTGCTCTGTCACCCAGGCTGGAGTGCGGTGGTGTGATCTCAGCTCACTGCAACCTCCGCCTCCCGGGTTCAAGTGATTCTCCTGCCTCAGCCTCCTGAGTAGCTGGGACTACAGGCTCTCGCCACTATGGCCAGCTAATTTT
>NW_012104143.1:1816535-1819094 GCF_000951045.1 Mandrillus leucophaeus | reverse complement strand
TGGCAGTGCATGCCTGTAATCCCAGCTATTTGGGAGGCTCAGGGAGGAGAACTGCTTGAACCTGGAGCCGAGATCATGCCATTGCACTCCAGTCTGGGCAACAAGAGTGAAATTCCATCTCAAAAATAAAATAAAATAAAAATAAAAAATTCTAACCAATGAGGTATGATTGAAAATGACACACATCTTTCTCAATCATACTTCATCAGTTAGAATTATTATTATTATTATTTGAGACAGGGTCTTGCTCTGTTGCCCAGGCTGGAGTGCAGTGTTATGATCTCGGCTCACTGCAGCCTCTGCTTCCCAGGATCAACTGATTCTTCTATCTCAGCCTCCCAAGTAGCTGGGATTACAGGCATGCACCACCATGCCCAGCTAATTTTTTGCATTTTTAGTAGAAATGGGGTTTCACTATGTTGGCCAGGCTTGTCTTAGACTCCTGACCTCAGGTTATCCACCTGCCTTGGCCTCCCAAAGTGCTGGGATTACAGGCGTGAGCCACCATGCCTAGACTGGTTAGAATTATTCAGAGAATAATTGAACAATTATTCTGTGAACAACCTGTAAAGAACAACCTGAAAATTAAACAAGGAAAAGAAAATTAAGACAATTCCACTTGCAATAACACCAAAAAGAATAAAAATACTTAGTAATAAATTTAACAAAAGATATTCAAAATTTGTACACTGAAAGCCATGAAACATTGCTGAAAGACATTAAGGAGGACCTAAACAAATAGAAAGACATCCCATATTCATGGATTGGAAGACTCAATATTGTTAAGATGTCAACACTACCCAAAGCAATCTACAGATTTAATGCAATTCCAATGGCCTTTTCAGCAGAAATGGAAAAGCTGATTCTCAAATTCATACGGAATTGTAAAAGACTCCAAGTAGCCAAAACATTATTGAAAGAGAAGAACAAAGTTGGAGGACTCACATTTCTTGATTTTAAAGCTTACTACAAAGCTACAGTAATCAATACAGTGTGGTATTAGCATAAGAACAGACATATAAACCAATGAAATAGAATTGAGAATCCACAAATAAACCTATACAATTATGGTCAATTGATTTTCAACAGGTGTGCTAAAACAATTCGATGGGAGGAAAAAATAGCCTTTTAAAAAAATTGTCCTAGGACCACTGGATAAACATGTACAAAAGGATGAAGTTGGACTCTAACCTTGCAATTACCTTAAAAATTATTATAAATATAAGAACTAAAACTATAAAACTCTTAGAAGAAAACGTAAGGATGGATTTTCATGATCTTTGACTTGGCAATGAATTCTTAGATATGATACCAAAAGTACAAGCCAAAAAAGAAAAATAGATAAAGTAGACTTCATCAAATTAAAAACTTTTGTGCATTGAAGGATATTAAGAAAGTAAAAAGACAATGTACAGAATGAGAGAAAATATTTGCACACCATGTGTCTGATAAAGGCCCATGTTTTAATGTAATTAAAACATGAACAAAGTTAATTTGTGCAGCAGTGATAAAAAAGGGAAACAAATATTAACAAAGGACTTGAATAGACATTCCTGGAAGATACATAAATCGCCAACAGGCACACAAAAAGATGTTTAACATCATTAGTCTTTAAAGAAACACAAATAAAAACCATAATGAGGTCTCAGTTCACACACTAGGATAGTAACAATTTTTTTAAAAAGTGTGTGTGTTGGGGGGTGCAGCTGGGAGCAGTGACTCATGCCAGCACTCTGGGATGCCAAGGCAGAAGGATCACTTAAGTCCGGGAGTTTGAGACCAGCCTGGGCGACATAGCAAGACTGCTATCTCTCCAAAAAATTGAAAAATTAGCTGGGAGTGGTGGCACACACCTGTGGTTCTAGCTACTTGGGAAACTGAGTCCGGAGGATTGAACCCAGGAATTTGAGGTTGTAGTGAGCTATGATCATGCCACTGCATTCTAGCCAGAGCAATAGGGCAAGATCCTATCTCTAAATTACATAAATAAATAAATAAGTAAATATGCAGAAAATAACAAATGCTAGCAGGAATGTGGAGATGTTGGAACCCTCGTGCACTGCTGGTGGAAATGTAAAATGGTTCAGCTGCTGAGAAAAATTATTTAATGGTTCCTCAAAAAGTTAAACACAGAATTACCATATATCTCAGCAATTCTACTCCTAGAATATTCCCAAAATAAATGAAAACATGTGCTGACAGAGATGCACATACACACATGTTGACAGAGGCACTACTCACAATAGCCAACAGGTGGAAGGAGTCCAAATGTTGATCAACTGATGAATGGATAAACACACGGCAATGTATCCATACAATGGAATATTAATAAGCCATAAAAAGGAATGAAGCACTGATACATACTACAAAGTGGAAGAACTGCAAAGACATTACACTAAGTGAAAGAAGCCAGACAAAAGGTAATATAGTGTATAACTCCATTTACAGTTGATTCTTTTTTTTTTTTTCTTTCTGAGACCGAGCCTCATTCTGTCACCTAGGCTGGAATGCAGTGGCGCGATCTCGGCTCACTGCAACCTCCGCCTCTCAGGTTCAAGC
>NW_012104143.1:1807053-1815105 GCF_000951045.1 Mandrillus leucophaeus | reverse complement strand
GATGGAGTCTTGCTCTGTCACCCAGGCTGGAGTGCGGTGGTGTGATCTCAGCTCACTGCAACCTCCGCCTCCCGGGTTCAAGTGATTCTCCTGCCTCAGCCTCCTGAGTAGCTGGGACTACAGGCTCTCGCCACTATGGCCAGCTAATTTTCGTATTTTTAGTAGAGACAGGGTTTCACCATGTTGGCCAGGCTGGTCTCGAACTCCTGACCTCAAGTGATCCACCTGCCTTGGCCTCGCAAAGTGCTGGGATTACAGGCATGAGCCACTGTGCTGGGCCCAACACATATATTTTCTTGGCAACACCAGATAGCACTTCAGTGCTATGCTTGGGGGCCATTTCAAACAGCAAAATCAATAATAAATAGCACAGAGATGTGAAAACTATGGCACACAAATGCTGCAAAAAGGACATCTGTGGCCTGGCGCAGTGGCTCACACCTGTAATCTGAGCACATTCGGAAGCTGAGGTGGGTGGATCACCTGAGGTCAAGAGTTCAAGACCAGCCTGAGCAATATGGTGAAACCCCATCACTACAAAAACTACAAAAATCAGCTGGGCGTGTTGGTGGGCACATGTAATCCCAGCCACTCGGGAGGCTGAGACAGGAGGATTGCTTGAACCTGGGAGGCAGAGGTTGCAATGGGCTGAGATTGAGCTACTGCACTCCAGCCTGAACGACAGAGTGAGACTCCATCTCAGAAAAAAAAAAAAAAAGACATTTACAATAGGACAGGTCAAACAAGAAGTCAGGGTGTGGCCTCATTCAACCTCAGATAGGAACATGTGTGTTGAGCAACTCAAATTTTTTTCTTTTTCTTTTTTTCCTTTTGAGAAAAAAGGCCTCGCTTTGTCGCCCAGGCCCAGGCTGGAGTGCAACGACGTGATCTCGGCTCACTGCAAGCTCTGCCTCCTGGGTTCAAGTGATTCTCCTGCTTCAGTCTCCTGAGTAGTTGGGATTACAGGCGCCCACCACTGTGTCTGGCTAATTTTTGTATTTTCAGTAGAGATGGGGTTTTGCCATGTTGGCCAGGCTGGTCTCAAACTCTTGACCTCAAATGATCCGCCAGCCTCAGCCTCCCAAAGTGTTGGGATTACAGGTGTGAGCCACCGCTCCCAGCCCTTTTTCATTTTTATTTTCATTTTTTTGAGACAGGGTTTTGCTCTGTCACCCAGACTGGAGGGCAGTGGCGCCATTGTGGCTCGCTGCAGCCTCAACTTCCCGGGCTCAAGTGATCCTCCCAGCCTCCAAAGTAGCTGTGACCAAAGGTGAGCACCACTACAGTAGGCTAATTTTTAAATATATTTTTGGTAGAGACAGGGTTTTGCTATGTTGCTCAGGCTGGTCTCCTACTACTGAGCTCAAGCAATCCACCCGCCTCAGCCTCCCAAAGTGTTGGGATTACAGGTGTGAGCCACCGCTCCCAGCCCTTTTTCATTTTTATTTTCATTTTTTTGAGACAGGGTTTTGCTCTGTCACCCAGACTGGAGGGCAGTGGCGCCATTGTGGCTCGCTGCAGCCTCAACTTCCCGGGTTCAAGTGATCCTCCCAGCCTCCAAAGTAGCTGTGACCAAAGGTGAGCACCACTACAGTAGGCTAATTTTTAAATATATTTTTGGTAGAGACAGGGTTTTGCTATGTTGCTCAGGCTGGTCTCGTACTGCTGAGCTCAAGCAATCCACCCACCTCAGCCTCCCAAAGTGCTGGGATTCCAGGTGTGAGCCATCACGACCAGCCAGGGATCTCACCATTCTTAAGTGCCCTCTCACTTAATTCTCCTATTGATAGTTGCATTGATTACTCACTCCATCCTCTACGCTGTCTCTTGCTACATCTGGACTCTCTCTGATTTATTTTCTCAAAGACATTCATCTAGAATGTCTAATTTTTGTGGTTGGGATCAATATAGTTCACTTGCTTTATGGGGTAGGAGGAGTGTAACTGTTCTTTAAACTGAATTCCAGTTTTCAGTTCTAACTCACTACAGTCTCCGTGCTATATTCTGAATGTTTGTACCCCCCAAAATTCCTAGGTTGAAATCCTAACCCCCAAGGTGATGGTATTAAGAGGTGAGACTTTGAGAGATGATTAGGTCTTAACAGTGGAGTCCTCATGATTGAGATTAGTGACCTTATAAAAGGGGACCCCAGGCTGGGTGTGGTGGCTCATGCCTGTAACAATTCAGCTACCAAGGCCCCCAAAGTGTTGAGATTGCTTGCTTGAGTCCAGTGGTTCGAGACCAGCCTGAGCAACACAGTGAGACACCATCTCCATTTAAAATTAAAATAATAATAAATAAATAAGAGGGACCCCAGAGAGATCCCCTGCCACTTACCATAGGAAGGCACAGTGAAAAGACAGCCATCTACAAAAGCAGGTCCTCTCCAGACACTTCAATCTACCAGCACTTTGATCTGGGACTTGAGTACTGTGTTACAACAGCCATACATTGTGCTACTGATATTCCATATGTAATTGTCATTTTTGGGTTTTTTGTTTGCTTCTTTTTTGTTTTGTTTTTGTTTTGTTTTGTTTTGTTTTGTTTTGTTTTGTTTTTGTGACAGAGTCTCCCTCTGTCGCCCAGGCTGGAGTGCAATGGCACGATCTTGGCTCACTGCAACCTCCACCTCCCCGGTTCAAGTGATTCTCCTGCATCAGCCTGTTGAGTAGCTGGGACTACAGGTATGCACCACCACACACAGCTAATTTTTGTATTTTTAGTAGAGACGGGGTTTTGCCATTTTGGCCAGGCTGGTCTCGAGCACCTGACCTCAAGTGATCCGCCCACCTCGGCCTCCCAAAGCGTTGGGATTATAGGAGTGAGCCGCCATTGCACCCAGTCTCTTTTCTATTCTTTTTTTTTTTTTTTTTAAATAAAGACAGGGGTCTCCCTATGTTGCCCAAGCTGGTCTGGAACTCCCGACCTCAAGTGATCTGCCTCCCTCACCCTCCCAAAGTGCTGGGATTACAGGCATGAGGCACCAAAACTGGCAGAATTTGAAGGTGAGGATTTGGGCTGGGCAGGGAAAGTCCAGGCAGAGCAAAGCTATGAGGAAGACTGAAGCCCAAGCCCAAGGTCTCTCATGGCAGTTAGGCCTTTTTTAGTAAAAGATCTGAAAGTCTGAATTTGGGGATCCTGTAAATAAAACGTTCATGGGTAGGGCTGAATCCAGGATGCAAATGAAGCCATCGCGAGTCTGTTTCTCTCCCTTTCTTGGCTTCTCCTTGCCCTGTGTTGGCCCCAGCCTCAGACTTCATGTAGCAGGGACATGATGGATGTCGTTCAGGTACCTGGGTCCCCTCAGACTTTCAGTGAGAGGAGTCAGAAGACTGTCTTTCCCCAAATTGTTTTTTGTTTGTTTGTTTGTTTGTTTTCAGACGAAGTCTCACTCTGTTGCCCCAGGCTGGAGTGCAATGGTACCATCTCGGCTCGCTGCAACCTCTGCCTCCTGGGTTCAAGTGATTTTCATGCCTCAGCCTCCCAAGCAGCTGGGATTACAGGCACACGCTAGCACATCCGGCTAATTTTGTATTTTTAATAGAGACAGGGTTTCATCATGTTGGCCAGGCTGGTCTCGAACTGCTGACCTCAGGTGATCTGCCTGCCTTGGCCTCCCAAAGTGCTGAGATTACAGGCATGAACCACTGCAGCTGGCTTCTTTCCCCAGATTCTTAGCCCAAATTGCATTGTGTCTCTGGGGCTGTGACTGGGTCACATGCTCTCTTTGAACCAATCACTGTGTCCAGATGAATGCAATGCACTCATTGGCTGAGGCTGGGGACACATTTTGGGCACAGGGAATGGCCTTTCAAAACTGTACATCAGATCATGTCGCTTTCCAGTCTGAGTTCCTCTCCAGCAATGATTCTCAACCAGGTAGTCTGCCCTCCCAGGGGACATTTGGCACTGTAGGGAGACACTTTTGGTTGTTAAAATGCAAGGGTGTGTGTGCAGGTATATTCCTGGCATTTGGTGGGTAGGGGGCAAGAATGAGGCTAAAACATCCTGCAACGGGTCAGGTATGGTGGCTCAAACCTTTAATTCCAGAACTTCAGGAAGCCGAGGTGGGAGGAATGCCTGAACGCAGGAGTTTGACACCAGCCTGGGCAACACGACAGAACACCATATCTACAAAAAACAAAACAAAACAAAACAAAAACTTAGCTAGGCATGGTAGCACATGCCTGTGGTCCCAGCTACTAGGAAGGTTGAGGCAAGAGGATCCCTTGATGCCAGGAATTTGAGGCTGTCGTGAGCTCTGATCATGCCATGCCACTCCAGCCTGGGTGACAAAGGGAGACCCTGTCATAAACAAACAAACAAACAAACAAAAAGGCCAAGCATGGTGGCTCACACCTGTAATCGCAGCACTTTGGGAGGCTGAGGCAGGCAGATCGTTTGAGCCAGGAGGATTGCTTGAGCCCAGGATTTCAAGGCTGCAGTGAGCTATGATCACACCACTGCACTCTGCACTGCATCAGGAGCAACAGAGCAAGACCTTCTCTAGCAAAAAAATAAAACCCCTCAAAACCAGGTAAAGATATCTGCAAAGATAACAGGAAATAATATTTCTACCAAGGAGACTGCAACTGTAAAGTGCCATGGTGACTTCCTACTGTGAACCACTGCTTTCTGACTTGCTGAGAAACTTTGTTCCATAAAATCATACATAGATAATTTGCAGTTTGAAAATATATCAGTACAGGCCGGGTGCAGTGGCTTACGCCTGTAATCCCAGCACTCTGGGAGGCTGAGGCAGGTGGATCACCTGAGGTCAGGAGTTCGAGACCAGCCTGATGAACATGGTGAAACCCCCGTCTCTACTAAAAACACAAAATTAGCCAGGCATGGTGGCGGGTACCTGTAATTGCAGCTACTTGGGAGGCTGAGGCAGGAGAATCACTTGAACTTGGGAGGTAGAGGTTGCAGTGAGCTGAGATCGTGCCATTGTACTCCAGCCTGGGCAATAACAGTGACACTCTGTCTCCAAAAAAACCACAAAAGCAACAACAACAACAACAACAAAAAAAAACAAACAAAAAAACAACCAGAAAGAAAAGACAATATATCACTACAAATGAAATTTTTTCCTCTTCCTTGGAGGATCTGGGCACTTGGATACCCAGGCACAGAAATTCAGATAAGTATTCTCTGAACAAAAAGGTCCACATTTATTAAACTTTAGAAGTTAATTTTTGCCTTTGTTTGGTGAAGCATCCCATAGTTGTTCAGTTGCTCTGACGTGCTCCTCTCCCTCCTTTTTTTTTTTTTTTTTTGATACAGGGTCTCACTCTGTTGCCCAGGCTGTAGTCCTGTGGTACAATCACAGCTCAGTGCAGCCTCTACCTCCTGGGCTCAAGCAATCCTCCTAAGCCTCTCTAGTAGCTGGGAATACAGGCGTGTACCACCATGCTGAGCTAATTTTCATAGTTTGTAGAGATGGGGTTTTGCCATGTTGCCCTGGCTGGTCTTGAACTCCTGGCTTCAAGTGACCTTTTTGTTCAGGGAACACTTATCTAAATTCCTGTGCCTGGGTATCCAGGTGCCCAGATCTTCCAAGCAAGAGGAAAAAATTTCCTTTGTAGTGATATAGTTTCTTTTCCCTCCCTCCCTCCCTGTCCCTCACTCCCTTCCTTCCTTCCTTCCTTTTCTTTCTTTTTTTCTGACACAGCTTTGGTCTTGTCGCCCAGACTGGAGTACAATGGCATGATTTCAGCTCACTGCAACCTCTACCTCCCATGTTCAAGCGATTCTCCTGCCTCTGCCTCCCAAAGTGCTGGGATTATAGGTGTGAACCGCCATCCATCCTCTTCCTGTTTTTAATAAGTGAATAAACCTGACTTTTTCTCACTAGGGGTTAGTCCTAGAGGGGTGGCCCTAGAGGGATGGCCAAGCTGGTCTCGAACTCCTGGGCTTGAGCAATCCTCCACCTCAGCCTCTCAAAGTGCTGGGATTATAAGTGTGAGCCATCCGGTCAGCCTTATTTATGTATTTGTTATGGCTGCCTTTGCACTCCCATGATAGATGTGAGAAATGGTGGCAGACACTGCAGGGCCTGCAAAGCCTAAAATATTTACAATCTGGCTCTTTACAGAAAAGCTTTGTTGACCCCTGGTCGAAGTGCTCTGAGTACATAAGTGAGCAAAACATACCTAAATCCCTCCGTCATGGAGCTGAAATTCTAGAGAGGAAAAATAAAAAGATTTACATACTTACAAGACACCATAAATACATCTAGTATATGACCTGTATATAACTTAGGGTAATTAAATGTGAAAAGAAGAAGTGACCGGGTGCAGTAGCTCACACCTGTAATCCCAGCACTTTGGGAGGCCAAGGTGGGCAGATCACCTGAGGCCAGGAGTTCAAGATCAGCCTGGCCAACATGGCAAAACCCCATCTCTACTAAAAATACAAAAATTAGCTGGGCATGGTGCTACGAACCTGTAATCCTAGCTACTTGGGAAGCTAAGTCGGGAGGAAACACCATGCCTGGCCTGCTTCTACTTTTTGGCTACTGTGAATAATGTTGCTGTGAACATGGGTGTACAAATACCTGTTCAAACCCCTGCTTTCACTTCTTTTTTTTTTTTTTTAATGGAGTTTCACTCTTGTTGCCCAGGCTGGAGTGCAATGGCGCAATCTCGGCTCACCACAACCTCTGCCTCCCGGGTTCAAGTGATTCTCCTGCCTCAGCCTCTCGAGTAGCCAGGATTATAGGCATGCGGCACCAACCATGCCTGGCTAATTTTATATTTTCAGTAGAGATGGGGTTTCTCCTTGTTGGTCAAGTTGGTCTTGAACTCCTGACCTCAGGTGATCCACCCGCTTCGGCCTCCCAATGTGCTGGGATTACAGGTGTGAGCCACTGCGCCTGGCCTCACTTCTTTTGGTGATATACCTAGAAGTAGAATTGTTGTATCTTTTTCCAGCAGGATTTTATACCAAGGACAAAGGGAGGCCATTGGAGGCTGTATGCAGGGTGCTTTACTAGGTCCCCTGGGGCTGCTGTGAGGGGTTCTGATTGTAGTGGGGAGAGAAAAGAAGTGGGGAGACCAAGGAGGAGGTAGGTGCAGAAGTTCAGGTCAGAGATAGCAGCAGCTTTGAGGTCCCAGTCTGGGGCAGGTGCTCACTCCTGTAATCCCAGCACTTTGGGAGGCCAAGGCGGGTGGATCACTTGAGGTCAGGAGTTGGAGACCAGCCTGGCCAACATGGTGAAACCTCGTCTCTACTAAAAATACAAAAATTAGCTGGGAGTGGTGGTGTTCACCTGTGGTCCCAGCTACTTAAGAGGCTGAAGCAGGAGAATCACTTGAACTTGGGAGACAGAGGTTGCAGTGAGCCGAGAACCTGCCACTGCACTCCAGCCTGGGCGACAGAGCGAGGGATCTCAAAAATAAATAAATAAATAAAAATAAATAAAATGCTCTCAGTCTGACTGGGGAGGCCATATAGGGCAAATAAATAAATGAATGATTACGAATAGTGAAAAGTACTCCTAAATAAATGAAGAAGAACACAATGCTATGATTACAGGAAATAAAAAGAGGAACTCTGGCATTCTGTATGCTATTTACCAGTTTAGTGATGCTTGAAATCCAAAATCCAAATCTTGCATTTTAATCATCAGTCACTTTGCTGCCAGTTGAGTGGGTTTGATGCAGTGCCCAGAGTCTCTTGGTCTAAGGGTTTGTTACATTATGAGAGCCCCTAATGGGGAGGGAGGGGCTTAGAAAGAAGGCAAAGCGGGTGGTTTGAGCCTGTGGCTGAAAGAATTGCACGGAGAGGCTTGGTGGTTAGGAGCAGAGCTGAGCCTTATCTCTGCCACATCCCAGTTGTTGGATCTGGAACGTGTTACTTCGTCCCTCTAAACCCAGTTTCCACTTTTAGAAAATGGTAGACTAATTTGTTTGGTCTATAATTACTTCCTTCTTTGTTTTGGTCACTCCTGTGTCTACAGCAACTAATACAGTGCCTGGCACACAGGAGACCCACAATACATTTCTTTCATGCTTTGCTTCCTCTTCTCTTCTCTTCCCTTGTCTTGTC
>NW_012104143.1:1800074-1805403 GCF_000951045.1 Mandrillus leucophaeus | reverse complement strand
TTTTGCTCTGTTGCCCAGGCTGGAGTGCAGTGGCATGATCTCTGCTCACTGCAACCTCTGCCTCCTGGGTTCAAGTGATTCTCCTGCTGCAGCTTCCAGAGTAACTGGCATTACAGGCCGCACCAGGACACCTGACTAATTTATGTATTTTTTAGTAGATGTGCGGTTTCACCTTGTTGGCCAGGCTGGTCTTGAACTCCTGACCTCCGACCTTGGCTTCCCAAAGTGATGGGATTACAGGCATGAGCCACTGCACCCAGCCAAGCTCAATGAATTTTAAAATATTAATGTGTGTGTATGTGTGTGTATATATATGTATGTGTGTGTATATATGTGTGTGCGTGTGTATATACGTATATTTAAAACCACATAACTACCACCAAATCAAGTTATGGAACATTTCCATCTCCCTAGGACGTTTCTTCCTATTTTGGGACTTTGATCAACATATTACTATTATTATTCAGAGACAGGGTCTACCTCTGTTGCCCTGGCTGGAGTGCGGTGTTGCAATTGCACACAATTCACTGCAGTCTGGAACTCCTGGGCTCAAGCAATTCTCCTATCTCAGTTTCCTGAGTAGCTAGGATCACAGGTGTGTGCGTACATGCCCAGCTAATCTTTAAAATTGTTTTGTTGAGGCAGGCGCGGTGGCTCACGCCTGTAATCCCAGCACTTTGGGAGGCCGAGGCAGGTGGATCACGAGGTCAGGAGTTTGAGACCAACCTGGCCAACATGGTGAAACCCCGCCTCTACTAAAGATACAAAAAAGTAGCCAGGCCTGGTGGCACGCACCTGTAGTCCCAGCTACTTGGGAAGCCGGGGCAGGAGAATCGCTTGAACTCGGGAAGCAGAGGTTGCAGTGAGCCAAGATCACGCCACTGCACTCCAACCGGGCAACAGGGCAACAGTCTGTCTCAAAAAATAAAAAAAATAGAAATTTGTTTTGTAGAAATGAGGTCTCACTGTGTTGCCCAGGCTGGTCTCAAACTTCTGGCCTGAAGCAATCCTCCTGCCTGGGCCTCCCAGATTGCTGGTATTACAGACATGAGCCATCTCGCTTGGCTCTCGAATAATGTATATTCGTTTTACCTATTGTTGAACACCCTGTAAATGGGATCATGGCAAATATGCTCATTTGTGTCTGGCTTGTTTTGCTCCTTGTTATGTTTTGTGGGATTCATACATATTGTTGCTATTATGAACACTTTTTGTAGATGTGTTTCGGTGGATGTAAACTCACCTTTCTTTTGCAGGAGAGTGGAATTGCTGTGTCACTATGTAATTGTATGTTTCACTTTAGTACAAATTGTTAGTTTTCTTTTTTTTTGGAGATGGAGTCTCGCTCTGTCACCGGGGCTGGAGTGAAGTGTGTGATCTTGGCTCAGAGCAACCTGTGCCTCCTGGGTTCAGGCAACTGTTGTGCCTCAGATCCCCAAGAAGCTGGGACTACAGGCGTGCGCCACAAGGCCCAGCTAATTTGTTTTTGTTTTTTTTTTTTGAGACAGAGTCTCACTCTGTCACCCAAGCTGGAGTACACTGGCACCATCTCAGCTCACTGCAACCTCCGCCTCCTGGGTTCAAGCAATTCTCCTGCCTTAGCCTCCTGAGTAGCGTGGATTACAGGCATGCACCACCATGCCTGGCTAATTTTTTGTATTTTTAGTAGAGATGGGGGTTTCCTCATGTTAGCCAGGCTGGTCTTGAACTCCTGAGCTCATGCAATCCATCTACCTTGGCCCACCTTTTTGTATTTTTTGTAGAGATGGGGTTTCACCGTGTTGCTCAGGCTGGTCTCAATCTCCTGAGCTTAAGAGAGCCACCTGCTTCAGCCTCCCAAAGTGCTGGGATTACAGGCGTGAGCCACTGCACCCGGCCAAATTGTTAGTTTTCCAAAGTAGTTGAGCCAATTTATACATCTCCTAACAGAGCGTGCCTGTTCCCGTTAATCCACGTCTTTGTCTGCACTTGGAATTTTCAGTCTTTCTTTCCAGTCACTCTGGTGGGTGTATGATGGTATTTCACTGGGGTTTTATTTGCACTTCCCTGATGACTAATGATGTTGAGCACGTTTTCATGTGCTTGCTCAATAAATATTTGTTGAAAGGATGAATAAAGAGTGAATGAATAAAACATGGAAAGAAATCCAACTGTGTCTTGTGCCCTGCCTTAAACCCACCAGTGGCTCCCACTGCCCCTCTCTTGGCCGACAGGTACCTGCCTGCCCTGGCTCCTTCTGACCTCTCCTGCTCCAGATGGATTTCTTTTGCTTCCTTCTCTGGGTTCCTGCCACCCAGGCTGTTTTCAGTTTCCCCCAAGGACCCTCCCTGCTTCATAACTTTGCTACAAACTCTCTTCTTCTGCCCAGAACACAACCCAGGCCCCAGGAACCCAGATTCATTCCTTGTATCTCAGTTTGAAAGCCTCTTCCTCCGGGAAGCCTTCTCTGACTTTCACCCTCAGCAGGGGTGGTGTAAATTGCTAACTTAGGCCCACTTTTGCCCACTTTTTTTGTTTTTGTTTCTGAGACGGAGTCACGCTTTGTCATCCAGGCTGGAGTGTAGTGGGGCCATCTCAGCTCACTGCAACCTCCACCTCCGGGGTTAAAGTGATTCTCCTGCCTCAGCCTCCTGAATAGCTGGGATTACAGGCACCCACCACAACACACAGCTAATTTTTGTATTTGTATTTTTATTATTTATTTATTTATTTTGAGACAGAGTCTTGCTTTGTCACCCAGGCTGGAGTGCAGTGGCATGATCTTGGCTCACTGCAACCTCCGCCTCCAGGTTCAAGTGATTCTCCTGCCTCGGCCTCCCGAGTAGCTGAGATTGCAGTCGCCCGCCATCACACCCAGCTAATTTTTGCGTTTTTAGTAGAGATGTGGTTTTACCATATTGGTCAGACTGGTCTTGAACTCCTGACCTTAAGTGATCCGTCTGCCTTGGCCTCCCAAAGTGCTGGGATTACAGATGTGAACCACCATGCCTAGTCACCACTTTTTCTTTCTAGCTGTGACCATAGTTGTAAATATCTCCCCTCCCCGGCCTTTTTTTTTTTCTGAGACGGGATCTCGCTGTGTTACCCAGGCTGCAGTGCAACGGTGCGATCATAGCTCACTGCAGCCTTGAACTCCTGGGCCAAGTGAACCTCCCACGTCGGCCTCCCAAAGCACTGAGATTACATGCGTGAGTCACCGCTTCTGGCCTGTAAATACCCTTTCAAAAATATAGTATTTGATTAACATCTGCCATCTTACCATAAGAAACACTTAAAAAAAATCCCAATTCAAAAAAATCCCAATCTTTTACGCTGTATAAGAGTAGCAATTTCGGCCAGGCGCGGCGGCTCACGCCTGTAATCCCAGCACTTTGGGAGGCCGAGGCGGGTGGATCACGAGGTCAGGAGATGGAGACCATCCTGGTTAACACAGTGAAACCCCATCGCTACAAAAAATACAAAAAAAATTAGCCGGGCATGGTGGCGGGCGCCTGTATTCCCAGCTACTCGGGAAGCACAGGCAGGAGAATGGCATGAACATGGGAGGTGGAGCTTGTAGTGAGCTGAGATGGCGCCACTGCACTCCAGCCTGGGCGACAGAGCAAGACTCCGTCTCAAAAAAAAAAAAAAAAAAAGAGTAGCAATTTTATATTGTTCCTAGCAAGACATCTGGCATATAGTAGTAAATGCTCAATAAATATTTGTTGACAGTATAAAGGTCAAGCAACAGCACAATTGGCATTATTACATGAAAGTAATTATCCCTTAGAAACTCATTCACCCTTGGGGGACCTGGGTCAATAAAAAAATCACAGAAAACAATCCTATCTACCTTCCTCCTTCCCTTGCTAGGTCCTTTGTGGTTGGGGGGCTGTCTCAAATGCACACACACTTTGTTTTATTTGGTGCAGCTGTTGTGTGCATGTTTTATGGAAACCACACATCAGGCAGGAGATTAAGGAGGAGAGGAGAAAAGAAAGGCATCGCTGATATCACAGTGAAATTTACACTCCGAGGCCTCGCCCTAACTCCTCTGTCTCTGCCTGTCTGCCTATGCAACAGTTCAGAAGCAATATGGCACAATAGATGTTATTATAGACTTCCGACCTCCCTGGCTAGACTTCTTGGGTTCAAAGTTTGGCTTACTCACTTACAATCTAAATAATCCCTGACAATTTACTCTGTCTTTCTGGGTCTTAGTCTCCTCATCTGCAAAATGGGGATAATACTACCTCTTACCTCATGGGGTTGTGAGGATTGCACAGTTAATTTGAGTAAATTGCTAAGAACATAGCCTTAGGAAGCCTTGTCACTGTGAATGCCTATTACTTATTATTATTATTGTTTGAGACAGAGTCTTGCTCTGTTGCCCTGGCTGGAGTGAAGTGGCGCCATCTCAGCTCATTTCAACCTCCACTTGCCAGGTTCAAGCGAGTCTCCTGCTTCAGTTTCTCAAGTAGCTGGGACTACAGGTGCCCGCCACTATGCCCGGCTAATTTTTGTATTTTTAGTAGAGACAGGGTTTTGCTATGTTGGCTAGGCTGGTCTTGAAGTCCTGATCTCATGTGATCGGCCCGCCTCAGCTTCCCAAAGTGCTGGGATTACAAGCATGAGCCACCATGACTGGCCTATGATTATTTTGTCTCCAGGCTTCAGTTTCCTTACCTCTGAGGTGAGAATCAATAACCTAGTTATTTCTAAGTGATGCTTAAAGAGGTTGAGAAGAAGCAAAGGCGCTCTGCACACAGGTGAGGTCAACAGCTGTTGGTGATGGAGACTGACGCCCTCTGGGTCATCAGTGCTCTGGAATCAGGCTGCTCATGGGTTTGAATCTCACTTCCACTTTCACTCCTTGCTGTGTGACCTCAGGCAAGTCACTTCGCCTCTCTGAACCTCAGTTTCCCCATCTGTAAAAGGTAGGTGAATAAGAGTATCCACCTCCTTCTGTGTGAGTCAGCTTTGGACCGGGTTCAAATCCCAGCCCTGCAAATGATTAGCCAGGTGACCCTGGGCAGGGGGAATCATCACTCAACCTCTCTGCACCTGGGTTTCTTCCTGCATGAAAGTGGAGATAGTACAGAATGAAATGAGGGCGCAGCTAAGGCGCCCAGCACACTCCAGGCAGGTAGGGGGCTCCGTTCACGTTATTTTCCCCTGGTTACGGATACTGTCGTTAAACAGGATTTGAAAAGTGGTCGCAGGCTGTGTGGCCCCAAAGATCCTAGGCGCTTCCGGAAGACTAGCCAACGCTCCCCGAGCCAGTCCGCAAGCGAGTGGGCCTGGGCCTCGGAGGATCCGGGGTGGGGGTGGCGCGGCGTCCAGGCCCTGG
>NW_012104143.1:1785589-1799679 GCF_000951045.1 Mandrillus leucophaeus | reverse complement strand
AGCCGCCTGGGGCACCCCGCTCCCTGCTCTGCGTCCGGCCTTTGGGGCCCGGGACTCCCACGTCGCCAGCGGCCCAGCCCCTTTCGGGGGTGCAAGGCATGAAGGAAAACTTGGGTGACTCAGTTCCTGCGGAGCAGAGCGTGGGGGGCCGCGTGCCCAGTCCTGGGGTTTTGGAGGGGAGGGTCGGGCCAGAACCTCCGGGAGGAGGCCTTCCTGTTTTAGGGTTCCCGCCTTTAATTAAAAACAACCTTCCAGGGAAGGGACGCTAGAGATGGGGAGCGGGAAGGGGGTGTCTCTCTCCTGTTTTCCCATCTTTTTTGTGGTTAGGGTCCGCCCTTTTCACGAAAAATAGTCTGTGACCAATGGGGTGAGCTGGGGAGGGGTTTAGATTGTAGAAAGGGACTTTCATTGTCTCCCCGAAGTTGTCGTACAAGTCACATTACTCTTCTGTGGTTACCTAGCTTTGTCTTTTTTGTTCTTTCTGCTTAAATAGTGCGGGGGAAGTTTGGGGGAACCAGGGAAGAAGGGGGGTGTTCACCCTTGACGTGCCCCACCTGACCCTCGGCTTGAGTCACATTTGGGGTGCAGCTGAGGACGCCCAGGACCCTGGTAGCTGTGGTGCTGCCCTCCCTTCCCTGCAACACGTGGAGCTCCTCTCTGGGGATTTAATCCTGGCAAATTTTCTTCGGTAACGTGGCCTGCGGAGCCTGACAGGGTTGGAGTCCACTTTCTGTGGTTTAAGCCTCAGTCTTTTGGGCTTCAGCTTCTCCGTAATGCGATTTGCCTTTTTGTTCCAGGAAGGCACTTCTGTTTCGTGCTGTCTTGATTATTGGTGAACGCAGTAGGCAAATCTGGACACGACTGTTTCTCTCCTCTTTTGTTTAGGAATTAGGAGAAACAGCCTTGGTTCTTAGGAGCTGGTGATTAGCATCCGAAAATACTTTCTTGTCCTGTTTTGGGGGCCTTTCCATGAAGGCTGCATTTGGAATGTTGAAAAGTCATCCTCCAGGGCCCCACTGGAGGGTTTGGTTTTGTTTATTTGTTTTTTTTTAGTAGGGTATCATTATGTTTAATAACCTACCACATTTTGATATGTCTCCCATTTTAAGCCAGTTGGGGTTGGAGAGTGACCCCAGGGGTGGAAATAGAACACGGACTTTGCCTTCAGGGTCTGGGAGTGATTGGAGCCTCTTTGCAAATGAACTTTTTTTTTTTTTTTAATCAGGGAGAGGAAAACCTGTGGCTCCCTTGTTACCAGGTGTAATAACAGCAAGATGATTTTTTGCAGAGATTCACATGGTGATCTGGGTTCGGGTTGCTGTGAATTCCGGAATATTCTCTTGTTTATTTTCTTCTGCATTGAGGAGGGGGCAAAACAGGGTGAACATCCATGACGTTTTATATCAGGACATACTCTATTGATGGCAACTGGTAGTTGATGGCTAATGAGTGTGTTTGGGGCGCGCTTTGTTTATCTTAAACTGATTCACGAAGTCCAGTTGTCATGTTTTTGAAAATTTTAATGAATTAATTTATTGTTTTCCTTCTTTAAGGACTTTTTTGCCACAGAAATTGTCAGGTGGCTGGGTTTCGCTTGGGTGTAATTGTAGCTGATTTCTGCCGCTGGTAGGTAGGTACCCCATCTGGTGTTTGACCTTGCTTATTTCTGCTGTCTGGATTCCAAGACTTGCTGGAGGTGCCCTGGAACCAGAATTTGAGAGGAGGCAGCTGGGGCCTGAGTGGGAAAATTAAAATATAATTAACTGAAAGGTCGAAAGTAGGTAGTTGTTGCGTTTTTCTTTTTCGAGACATCGTCTCACTCTGTCACCCAGGCTGGAGTGCAGTGGTGTGATCTCAGCTCACTGCAATCTCTGCCTCCCCGGCTCAAGTGATCCTCCTAACTCAGCCTCCCAGGTACCTGGTACTATAGGCATGTGCCACCACACCTAGCTAATTTTGTAATTTTTGTAGAGACAGGGTCGCACTATATTGCCCAGGCTGGTCTCATACTCCTGGGCTCAAGCGATCCTCCTGCCTCAGCCTCCAAAAGTGTTGAGATTATAGGCATGAGCCACTGTGCCCGGCTGTTTTTGTGTTTTTCAAGGCAGCGTGTTCAAGGCCAGGAGCGACTGGCCTCCCAGGCAGTCAGATAACTGTGTGTGACCTTGAGCAAGCCACTTTCCCTCTGTGTGCCTCACTTTCTTCATCTTTAAAATGGGACAGGAGCCAAAAATGTGGCAGCCTTCTAGGGTTGTTGTGAAGAGTCAATGAGTTAATCTTGTAAGTGGCTCAGCTTGTGCCCTGCACAGAGATAAGCAATGGCTAGTGTTAAATATTATTTTTTCCAAAGATGAAGTTGTATGTTTCAAGCTCCTTGTTCTTCCTTTGGATTCCCCATTTCTTCAGCTGGTGGAGATGGGATTGGGCTATGGAAAGGCAGTGAGGCACTCGTGCCTGACTCCTGTTGTGACCAAGGTCATGTGCTTAGAAGTCAAGGTTAGTGGGCCTCGTGTGACTCTGTCAGCGCTTTGTTCCTGGGCCGCTGTCTGCCTCTGAGCCACAGGAAATGTCCAGAAAACCCAGAAGATGGAAATGGCCCATGATAAGGGTTCTGTTGACCATTACTCAGACAGATGTTCTGGGAAGAAAAAAGGAGAACTTCGCTATCAAAGTGGAAAACAGGGCCTGAGGACAGGGCACAGTGGCACTTGACTTTCTTTTCTCACGGGAGTGGGTCTCTGGAGATGGGGGTGGGACTAGTAGGAGGGGCTGCTTTGTGGTTGAGGTTGGAATGATGGTTGGAAATATGGGCCTGGGCTTTTTCCTGAGTTAATTTAAAAAAAAAAAAAAAAGGCTGGGCGCAGTGGCTCACGCCTGTAATCCCAGCACTTTGGGAGGCTGAAGTGGGAGGATCGCTTGAGGTCAGGAGCTCAAGACCAGCCTGGGCGACATGGATTGACCCCGTCTCTACTAATAATACTAAATTTAAAAAAAAAAAAAAAAAAGCCAGGCATGGTGGTGCGGCACCTGTGGTCGCAGCTACCAGGGAGGCTGAGGCAGGAGAATCAGTTGAAGGCTGTGGGGGTGGAGGTTGCAATGAGCTAAGATCACGGTCACTGCACTCCAGTCTGGGCCACAGACTGAGACCCTGTCTCAAAAAAAAGGGCCAGGTGTAGTGGCTCATGCCTGTAATCCTAGCACTTTGGGAGGCCAAGGCAGGCAGATCAGAGGAGGTCAGGGGTTTGAGACCAGGCTGACCAACATGGCGAGACCCCATCTCTACTAAAAATTAGCTGGGCATAGTGACTCATGCCTGTAATTCCAGCTATTTGGGAGGCTGAGGCAGGAGAATTGCTTGAACCTGGGGAGAGATTGCAGCGAGCTGAGGTCGCACCACTGTACGCCAGCCTGGATGACAGAGAAACTGTCTCAAAAGAAAAAAAAATTGTGTTTCAGGCCCCGTGTAGAAAAATTGGAAATTATGGAAAAGCAGAGAAAATAACTTGGTATTAAGCAGTATCGTGTGGTGGCTCAGCAAATTCGGCTCTGCTGCTGAGGCAGTTTACTTCTTTCTGTGCCTCAGTTTCCCTATGTGGGATAACATAGTAGGTAGTGAATAGCGGTGACTTGAGGAATAAGTGAGTGAATCCTTAGCGAGGACTTAAAATGTTGCTGCTTAGCAACAGTGCTCAGTAAAGATCAGTGGTCGTCACCACTTGGAATTCTCCAGTTAATTTTTGCTGTTGCACCGACTGCCACTGGAGAAGACCAGAAGGAAGCTGAAGGTGTGTGTCACCCTCGATGGAGTGAGCTGGTCCCAGGGTTGATGTGCACGTCTGAGATACTCTGTGGCATCCAACAACTCAGTAACCCCCTGAATATCTGACTTAGCCGCCAAGAAGAGTATCTTAGAAGCTATTAGAAATTCCTCTTGGGGCTAGGTCTGGCCTTGGAGTCAGTCTGATCCCTGCTTTAATTCCTCCCCTTGGCTCAACAACAGTCTATGAAGAGCCAATTTTTTTCCCTCCCCCAAATGTGGCTTTGGTTTTCAAATCCATCCCTTAGCCTTCTCCCACTTCCTCTGTTTTCCCCTCCCCACCGCCCCCCACCTTTTTTTTTGAGATGGTGTCTTGCTCTGTCATCCAGGCTAGAGTGCAGTGGTGTGATCTTGGTTCACCACAACCTTGCCTCCTGCGTTCACGTGATTCCCCTGCCTCAGGTTCCCAAGTAGCTGGGATTACAGGTGCCCACCACCACACCTGGGTAATTTTTGTATTTTTAGTAGAGACAAGGTTTTGCCATGTTGGCCAGGCTGGTCTTGAACTCCTGACCTCAAGTGGTCCAGCTGCCTCAGCCTCCCAAAGTGTTGGGATTACAGGCATGAGCCACCGTGCTTAGCTTGTTTTCCCCCTTTTTGACTGCTCCTCCTTCCAGACCCTTCCTTATGGATTGTTAGAGTGGAAAGGGATGTCAGATCTCAGGGGGCCATCCCCTCCACCCACCCCGTTTCATGGATGTGGACGCTGAGGTCCAGGATGGTGATATGACAGGGTGCAAGGTGGCAAGGTGAATGGCTTTGGGAGGAGATGAGGGTGACCCAGGAGAGGCCTGGGCAGGAGTGAACTCAGGGTTCCTGGTCCAAATGGATTCGTGATTCAGGCCAATCAGGGGCAGATTCAGGGTTCCTTGGCCAAATGGAGCCACCGCAGCCCCTAGGGGCCTTGCGGAAGGCGGCTGCAGCGTGTCCATTTGGCCGAGACTCTCCTGAAGGGTTGTGTTCTCTGTCTCTGATGACAAGCTCCGTTTGTGATAGCCTGGAGGAGGTGCCTTGCCTTTGGGACCTGGTGGTGGATGGGGGGGGAAAAAAACCTTTTCTGTGTGTGGACACAACTTTTAGGAACTGATCTCTCCATGTGCGTGTCTCCCACGGACCATGTTCCTAAAGAACGTGAGCTTCCTCTTCCCATCTCGGTCTCCAGCTTTGACTTCTCCTTTTCTCCTCCCATTCCTATCACATCTGTCAGCAATTCGTGTTGCCCGTTGCCTCAGACGGCCTGCTTCTCATGGCTTCCCCGGCTTCCACTCTGGCTCGAGTCACCGTTGGCCAGTTCCTTGATGTGAACAGTCACCTCAGTCCAGGCACCGTGGCTCATGCCTGTAATCCTGGCATTTTAGGAGGCCAAGGCAGACGGATCATTTGAGGCCAGGAGTTTGAGACCAGTCTGGGCAAAAACCTGTCTCAACTGAAAATATAAAAATTAGCCGAGACTGTTGGTGGGCACCTGTAATCCCAGCTACTTGGATTGACTGAGCCTCGTGGTGGGCGCCTGTAATCCCAGCTACTTGGGAGACTGAGGCAGGAGAATCTCTTGAGCCCAGTGGGGTTGGAGGTTGCAATGAGCCAAGGTTTCATCACTGCGCTCCAGCCTGGGTGACAGTGAGACTGTCTCAAAAAAAAAAAAAAAAGAAAAAAAAAGAAAAAGAAAACAGTCACTTCTTCGCTGCTGTGCCTACTCTGCCCTTGACCCCTACAGTCTAGTCTTGACCCAGCTGTCCCTTTTCTGCTAAAACCCTGCATTAGTTCCCCATGTCCTTGAGGAGGGTACAAGCCGAAGGGCTTACAGTGACCTTGAAGGCTGGGCAGCATCTGTCCCCTTCGCCTCCCTGACCTCCTCCCTGGCTGCTTTCTGTCTCACTCTCCTCGGCCACGCTGGTGGCCAGGCCTGCCCCTGCCTCAGGCCCTTTGCACTTGCTGTTTCTCCTACCTGCAATGTCCCTCACCTTCAAACTTTGTTCAGGTGTCACCTCAGACATCCCGTTCTTTCCCTCCACTAGCAAGTCTCTAATCCCCATCTACACCCCCAGTAGCACTTACTGCCTTCTAATACATGTAATATTTTGCTTAAGTATTGTGGCTACTCTGTAAACTCCCAGCAAAAGGTCAGCTACATAGGGGCGGGGATTTTTACCTGTGTTTGTTTATGGCTGTAATCCCAGCACCTAGAACTGTGCCTAGGGCTTAGTAAATAACAGTTGACCTTGGAACAATTCAGGGGTTAGGGGTGCTGATGCCCCATGTAGTTGAAAATTTAGGATGCAGCGCAGTGGCTCACACCTGTAATCTCAGCACTTTGGGATGCTGGGGCAGGTGGATCACCTGAGGTCGGGAGTTAGAGACCAGCCTGGCCAACATGGTGAAAGCCCATCTCTATAAAAATTAGCCAGGTGTGATGGCTCATGCCTGTAATCTCAGCACTTTGGGAGGCTGAGGCAGGCAGATCACCGGAGGTCAGGAGTTCGAGACCAGCCTGGCCAACATGGTGAAAGCCTGTCTCTACAAAAGTTAGCCAGGTGTGGTGGCAGGTGCCTATAATCCCAGTTACTTGGGAAGCTGCGGCATGAGAATTGCTTGAACCTGGGAGGCGGACTTTGCGGTAAGCTGAGATCGTGACACGGCACTCTAGCCTGGGTGACAGGGCAAGACTCTATCTCAAAAAAAAAAAAAAAGGAAAGAAAATTCAAGTATAACTTTCAACTGCCTAAAAATTTAACTACTAACAGCCTACTATTGACTGGAACCAAGAACATACACAGTTGATAACACAGATTTTGTTGTTGTTTTTTGGTAGAGATGGGGATCTTGCTATGTTGCCCAGGCTGGTCTCAAACTCCTGGCCTCAAGCTATCCTCCTGCCTTGGTCTCCTAAAGTGCTGGGATTATAGGCGTGAGCCACTGCACCTGGCCTAACTCATATCTTGTATATATATTGTATACTGTATTCTTACAGTGAAGCAAGGCAGAGAAAAGAAAATGTTAAACTCCTAAGAGATTTTTACTGTTAAGTGGAAGTAGATCATCATAAAGGTCTTCATCTTCATTGTCTTCACGTTGAGGAGGCTGAGGAGGAGGAGGAGGAAAGGGAGGGGTTGGTCTTCCTGTCTCAGGGATGGCAGAGGCAGAAGCCTAATCTGAGTATAAGTGGATCTGTGCGGTTTACATGTGTCTTGTTCAAGGGTCAGCTGTGTTCGTTGCATGAATGACATGAAACACTACAATGGCTTTTGGGCGGTGTCAAAACTTCTTTGTAAGGATTTTAAGGATGAAATCACTTAACTGTCTGAAATGGATACTCAGATAAACAGAGTACTCCAGCTTTCTCATCAGATGACATTTTTAAAAATTATTTTATTGTATTTTTTTTTTTTTTTTTAGACAGGGTCTTGCCCTGATACCCAGGCTGGAGTGCAGTGGCACGATCTCAGCTCACTGCAGCCTCAACCTCCTGGGCTCAAGCAGCTCTCCCACTTCAGCTCCCCAGGTAACTGGGACTACAGGCACACACTACCATGCCCAGCTAATTTTTATATTTTTTTGTAGAGATAGGGTTTCGCCATGTTGCCCAGGTTGATTGTGAACGCCTGAACTCAGGCTATCCGCCTGCCTCGGCCTCCCAAAGTGCTGGGATTATAGGTGTGAGCCACTGTGCCTGGCAAAACACCTATTTCATCTTGCAAAGATCAGAACAGGGTTTTGTCCACCTCTCTTTTCCCAGGACTCAATTTCTCACACACAGTGGGGGCTGAGTCAGTATTAGAATTTGAGTGTTTGAGGTATGAGTTCCAACCTAGGGGTTAGATATAGCTCACCACTGTGCTGGTTTGGCTTGATTTTAATTATAGGAATGACTGTGATTTTCAGTTTTATTTACTTATTTATTTGAGACGGAGTCTTGCTCTGTTGCCAGGCTGGAGTGCAGTGGCGTGATCTCGGCTCACTGCAGCCTCCACCTCCTGGGTTCAAGCAATTCTCCTGCCTCAGCCTCCCCAGTAGCTGGGGCTACAGGGGCCCGCCACCACACCCAGCTAATTTTTGTGTTTTTGGTAGAGATGGGGTTTCGACCGTGTTGGCCAGCATGGCCTCGATCTCTTGACCTCGTATCCGCCTGCCTTGGCCTCCCAAAGTGCTGGGATTACAGGCATGAACCACTGTGCCCGCCCTCCAATATTTATTGATTGGCAGATTTCATAGAAACATCTGGATTTCTGGCTTCCCTTGAAAAATCAAGTTCTGCTAGCCCCAGGCCCACATTTATACATTGTAGTCGTCTGCTGAGGCTGTCCATTTCTGAGTTGCTCCAGTTTGCCGCAGTCCCCACCCCTCCCTTTTGTTGCTTTAATTTAAAAGCCAAATGTTTGTTGCCTTTATTTTATTTTATTTTTTTGAGATGAAGTCTTGCTCTGTGACCCAGGCTGGAGTGCAGTGGTGGGATCTCGGCTCACTGCAACCTCTGCCTCCCAGGTTCCAGTGATTCTCCTGCCTCAGCCTCCCGAGTAGCTGGGATTAGAGGCTCGCACCACCACACTTGGCTTGTTTTTGTATTTTTTAGTAGAGATGGGGTTTCACCATATTGGCCAGGCTGGTCTCGACTTCCTGACTTCAAGTGATCCACCCGCCTCAGCCTCCCAAAGTGCTGGGATTACAGGCATGAGCCACCATCCTTGGCCTGTTGCCTTTTTAAAATTGTGCTTCCTCACACGTGGTCTGCTTCTCTCATTGATGGAACCCACTTAGCACCTGTTGGTATCTGAGTTGGCATCTCCTGCTTTGCAGGCCAACCTTGAAGTAAACATCGAATTGGTATGTTGGTTTCAGATTTTCACGGCAAAGTAAGGCCTAGCTTTGATGATCAGATCTTAATGGTCAGTACAACTCCAGCTCGTGAAAACTTGCCCAAACATTTTGCCAAAATTAATTAATGGCCAGACATCCTGAGGCAAGCTTCCCCAAGCTTAGCAAGAAAACTGGGATAGGGTGGCATCCCTGCTGGTGGAGGAGTGGTGCTGTGTACCTGCACTTACCTCTTTGAGACTGAATGGTTGAACGGGGCCTTTGAGGAAGCTGTCTTTTGGGGGTGGGGACATGGAGCACAGTTGCTCAGTGTCGGCCCCGTTGACATGTAGGCCACATCATTCTTTGTGGCCTGGTTGCCGTTCTGTGCAGCGTAGTCTTAGCCCCAAACCTCGCCTCTACCCCCTAGTAGATGCTGGTAGCACCTCCCCTTGTTGTGACAACTGAAAATGTCTCTAGATGTTTCCAGATGTCCCCTGGGGTGTGAAATCACACAGCTGCTGGTGTGGAGGAATATGGGGGAGAAATATGGAGCAAGACCTTCCTCCTCATCCTGCCTTTCCCTAAGAGGTTGTGGGCTGTTGAAATTCTAGTGTAATTGGCTTACCGGGGTTGCCTTGGAGAAGCTTAATGAGACGTTAAGGAGGTTAAACTCCAATTAGCTAGAGAAGAAACTTGCAGCAGTTTCTTTTTTACTGAGGGCTGTGCCTCTTTACCTTTTTCCATTTTTCCAGTTGGAGTTGTGACAGTTCGTTCTCCCCTGGGAAAAACGAAGATGGCTTTCTTTTTCTTTTTCTCTTTTCTTCTGAGACAAGGTCTCCCTCTGTCACCCAGGCTGGAGCGCGGTGGCACAATCACAGCTCAGTGCAGCCTCGATCTCCTGGACTGAAGCGATCTTCCCACCTCAGCCTCCCAAATAGCTGGGACCAGAGGTGCACACTACCATGCCCGGCTAAATTTTTGTATTTTTTGTAGAGTCAGGGTCTTGCCGTGTTGCCCAGGCTTGTCTCCAACTTCTGGGCTCAAGCGATCCTCCTGCTGCGGCCTCCCAGAGTGTTGGGATTTACAGGCATGAGCCATCATGCCCAGCCGAAAATGGCTTTCTTGAGAGATCAGCTTTGAAGCTCCTTTATTTTAAAGTGCCCCAGGAGAAGTGGACGATTACCAAGCTGAGGTTCCCCTTAAGTGTCCCCTTGGTTTAACTGTGGGATTCATCTCCTGGGGAGGTTGCCAAGTTCTGGAAAGTGGGTGTTAATGACCAGGGAGGGCGGCTCTAAGCTTTGCATCCTGTAACCCTCAGGTAGTAATTGACATATTTATGGAGGTTTTCTCTTACTCTCTGAGTTTTCTGTGTGAGAAACCTCAGTCTAGGGAGGGAGGCTCTAGGCTAGCATCCTGTAACCCTCAAGTAGTAATCGAGATTTTTATGGAGGTTTTATCTTCCTCTCTGTGAATTTTCTCTCTGAGGAACCTCAGTCTACCTTTTATTGGCCTCCTAGGTAATACTTGCTTGGAGAATATGTATGATGTCTAAGTCTTCCCAGTACGAGAAATTTGTGCGGTGATTGATAGATTGATTTGATGGGGTCTTGCTCTGTCACCCTGGCTGATTGCACCACTGCGCTGCAGTCTCGACCTCCCAGGCCCAAGCGACCCTCCCAACTCACCCTCCCAAGCAGCTGGGACTACAGGCATGCACCGCCACACCCAGCTAATTTTCATATTTTTTTGTAGAGATGGAGTTCCACTATGTTGCCCAGTTTGGTCTTGAACTCCTGAGCTCAAGCAGTCCTCCTGAGCTCATGCGGCCTCCGAGAATGCTGGGATTACAGTTGTGAGCCACCAAGCCCGGTCTCATGTGGTCTTTTATAGCCCTGGGTTCATTGTCTTGTTCTTCTCACACTGTTTTTCATTCATTCATTTATTCAATCATTAATTGAGCATCTACTGTGTGCTGCTGCTGTAGACACTGAAGATGCAACAGTGAACAGGACAGACCAGGCCCATGTTCTTATGGGGTTTATACACTGAAGATGACCAAAATGATTTCAGATGCTGGGAAGTGCTGCAAAGGCTTGGACCGGGAAGAACTGGATGAGGTGCAAACTACTACAGAGGGATGTCCACAGAAGGCCTTTCGGAGGCGGTGGGGTTTGACCCGAGAGCTCAGTGGCAAAGCTGGCCATGCAAGGATGTGGGGGAAGGGAGTCCCAGCGTGGGAAGCGAATGTGCAAAGGCCTTGAGGAGGATCATGGTGTGGTTAAAGTATGGAAGAGTTTAACTCAAAGGAACTGCAGAGCCCATCTCGTAAAAATCTTGCCTGGAGCATTCTGCAAAATGCATAAAGCACTAACACAATGGCTTGCAGTCCTGGAAATTCCAGGGAAGGCACTTACCAGCTCGGCAAGAAGTAGAGCAATGCATGGTCCCTGGCAGAAGCATGAACCTCCTGATTTATTTATGTTTGAGTGACTCTCAGGGTTTTTTTTGTTTGTTTGTTTTTGTTTTGTTGTTCTTTTTTTTTTTTTTTTTTAAATAGATGGGGTCTTGCTATGCTGCTCAGGCTGGTCTCGAACTCCTGGGCTCAAGCAATCCACCCACCTTGGCACCTCCAAGTGCTGGGATTACAGGTGTGAGGCACTACGCCCTGCTGAATATCAGGTCTTAAAAATTAAGTTTATATTGTTTTACGAGTCTCTTCTCTTTCTCAGAACCTTAACTGAAATGTTTGCAATCAAGACCCACTTGGGTTTCCCCACTCCCCAGTTGCCTTTGATTCTCCGCCAAAGGCTTATTAGTAAGATGATGAGGTACTTTTTTCCTGTGGTTAAGACGACTTTCTATAGGTTGCTAGAAAACTCTTCTTTTAAAAAGAGATGTTGTTGAATTGATCTGGCTGGTTGCAGGAGGAAAATCTCACACTGCAACTTTGTTGATGGTGCTATTACTTTAAGAATATTACTATATTCTTCTAGAGAAGAATATAAAGGGAAAAGTGAAAGTTTTAGTATGTTCCACCCTGCCCTTTGTTCTCAGAAGTAGCCGTTGATGATGATAGTTTCGTTGATGATAGTTTCTTGGGTGTTTTTCAAGAAAAGTTTCAAGCATATGCAAATATATATGCAAGAACGTCTTCGTTTGTGTGTATATGTTTAAATATTCATTTTTTCCCTCCCTAGTTGGGTATTTTAAATACTGTTTTGTATCTTGTTCTCTTCACTTAACTAGTGTTGATTTTCTTATCATTTTAGGCCCATGCAAACTGAAAGTAAAAGCCAATCAAATCACACTTCTTTTTTTTTTTTTTTAAACAAGCCACACATTTGCTTGTTAAATGGCTGAGCCGTGTATTCACCCAGTCCCGTCTTGGTGGCTATCAGGGTCATTCCCAGTTCCTGGTTTTTTTTGCTGTGATAAGCAGTGCTGCATTGAAGGCACATGCATGCAAATATATGTAAATGATTCAGCAGAATAAATTTTCCCACAGGAAATTGCTAGGTTGACAGTATGTGCATTTTGAAATTTGATAGTTAATTGTCAGGTTACTGCAGCAGTTTATACTCCCACTAATGGGCCCACCAGCACTTACTAAACACCTGTTGTATTCCTGCCACATCAGAAAAATTGAGCAAGCTGGGAAGTGACCAGGCCCATGTTGTTTGGCTGTGTGGGAGAGGGCTTTGCCCAGTTAAGTTAAACCTTACTTTCCAGAGGTAAGGAGATCAAAGCAGGAGCGTGCTTTGGTTTTGTTCAGTTTTTTAAAAGATGTGCTTAAATTTTAAACATTTTTGGACTTATTTTAAAAATTGCTTTTAAATCAATAATTTAACAATGTGTAAAAATATTACTAATAATCTCACCATGCTAATGTCACTCTGATTTTTACACCTAATTTAATTGCAGAGTTTTCTGATCACAAAAGTGACATGTATTCCATATGACAGAACAAACAATATAAAGATACTTAAATAAAGCCTGACCATGGTACTGGTATTAGTTTGTTCATGCTGCTAAGAAAAAATACCTGAGATTGGGTAGTTTATAAAGGAAAGAGGTTTAATTGACTCACAGTTTTGCATGGCTGGGGAGGCCTCAGGAAACTTAACAACATGGTGGAAGGGAAAGCAAACACGTCCTTCTTCACATAGTGGCAGGAGACAGAAGTGCAGAGTGAAAAGGAGAAAAGCCCGGTATAAAACCATCAGCTCTTTTGAGAACTCACTACAAGGAGAACAGCATGGGGGAACTGCCCACATGATCTAATCATCTCCCATGAGGTCCCTCCCCCAACATGTGGGGATTACAATTGAGATTACAATTCAAGATGAGATTTGTGTGGGGACACAGAGCCATACCATATCATTCTGCCCCTGACCCCTCCCAAATCTCATCTTTCTCATATTTCAAAACACAATTACGCCTTCCCAACAGTTCCCCAAAGTCTTAACTCATTTCAGCATTAACCCAAAAGTCTACGTCCAGAATCTCATCTGAGACAACATCTAGTCTCTTCCACCTATGAGCCTGTAAAATCAAAAGAAGTTTGTTGGTTCCCAGATACAATGGGGGTGCAGGCATTGGGTAAATACACCCATTGGAATGGGAGAAATTGCCCAAAACAAAGGGGCTGCTGGCCCCATGCAAGTCTGGAATCCAATAGGGCAGTCATAAAGCTTTAAAGTTCCGTGATTATCTCCTTTGACTCCATGTCTCACATCCAGGTCACACTGATGCAAGAGGTGGGCTTCCACGGCCTTGGCCAGCTCTGCCCCTGTGGCTTTGCAGGGTCTAGCCCCCTGCCTGGCTGCTTTTCACAGGTGTCTGCATCCTTTCCGGGCACACGGCGTAGCTGTAGGTGGATCTGCCGTGCTGGGTTCTGGATGGTGACCCTCTTCTCACAGCTCCACTAGGCAGTACCCCAGTGGGAACTCTGTGTGGGGGCTCTGACCCCACATTTCCCTTCTTTACTGCATTAGCAGAAGTTCTCCATAAGGGTTCCACCCCTGCAGCAAACTTCTGGCTGGACATCCAGGTGTTTGCATCCATCCTCTGAAATCTAGGCGGGGGTTTCCAAACCTCAGATCTTAACTTCTCTGCACCCACAGGCTCAATACCACATGGAAGCTGCCAAGGCTTGGGGCTTGCACCCTCTGAAGGCACAACCTGAGCTACACCTTGGCCCCTTAACCATGGCTGGAGTGGCTGGGCGCCAAGTCCTAAGGCTGCACACATGGTAAGGGGGGCCTGGGCCCACCCAGGAAACCCTTTTTCCCTCCTAGGCTTGTGATGGGGGGGGCTGCTGTGAAGATTTCTGATATGCCCTGGAGACATCTTCCCCATTGTTTTGGAATTGGGCTCCTTGTTACTTTTGCAAATTTCTGCAGCTTGAATTTCTCTTCAGAAAATGGGATTTTCTTTTCACATTGTCAGACTGCAAATTTCCACATTTTTTTTTTTTTTT
>NW_012104143.1:1781405-1783594 GCF_000951045.1 Mandrillus leucophaeus | reverse complement strand
GATCGCAGGCGAGAGCCACCACGCCTGGTCTTTTTTATTTTTCTTTTAAAGAAAACACTGTCCTGAATACCACACGGGTAGAGTGCGTATTGGCTTATTTCCTTAGATGATGATCTCAGGAGTGGAATGAATAACATGTGAAATGGCTTCACTCTAGCCATTGTCTTATTTTCTAAAAGTGGGCTGGCCCAGCTCACCATTCTAGAAGGGTCTAAGGTTACTCTCTGCTGTGCTTCTTATTCAGAGTGGACGGTGGTGCATGTTAATGTCAGGCACAGCCAGGCGCGGTGGCTCATGGCTGTAATCCCAGCACTTTGGAAGGCCGAGGTGGGCAGATCACGAGGTCAGGAGTTGGAGACCAGCATGACCAACATGGTGAAACCCGGTCTCTACTAAGAATACAAAAATTAGCTGGGCGTGGTGACAGGTGCCTGTAATCCCAACTATTTGGGAGGCTGAGGAAGGAGAATTGCTTGAACCCAGGAGGCGGAGATTGCAGTGAACTGAGATTGCGCCATTGCACTCCAGCCTGGGTGATAGAGACTTCATCTCAAAAAAAAAAAAAAAAAGAAAAGTCAGGCTCTTCTCTGGTTCCTCCATCAGCCTGGCCTGGTAAAGCTGGAGACCTATGGCCAGGAAGAAAGTTGGAGCTCTCTGGCATTGGGAAGGGTAACCCAGTAGTTATAATTAGGTTGGCTTATCTGCCAGCCCTTTGATAAGGCTTCACTAATTTACTAACCTAGGATTGCATGTTAGATCAGGATCTCTCTGAGGGCTGCAACTGTAGTTGCTTTTCTCTCTCTCTTTTTTTTTTTTTTTTAGAGACAGAGTCTCACTCTGTTGCTCAGGCTGGAGTGCAGTGGTATGATCATGGCTCACTGCAGCCTTGAACTCCTGGCCTCAAGCGATCTTCCTGCCTCAGCCTCCTGAGTATCTTGGATTATAGATGCTTGGTCAACATGCCCAGCTAATTTTTAATTTTTTTTAGAGATGAAGTCTTGCCCTGTCACCCAGGCTGGAGTGCAGTGGCATGAACATAGCTCACTGCAGCCTTAAACTTCTGTCCTCAAGCAATTCTCCTGCCTCAGCCTTCCAAAGTGCTGGGATTACAGGTGGGCACCACTGCGCCTGGCCTGCAGTGGTATAATAGAGCTCTTTCATCTTTAACGTTCATTCCTCATCCCCTGAGATCTGTGGAGTGAGCCGTTAGATGCTTGGTACTTGGGACAAAGCTGGCCTATGTCCAGTTCTCTGCATACTTGGTAGGGGAGTGTTTGGAGAAAAGGCTCACCTCTGGGTCACACCCTTTACATTCTCCAAAGGGCTGTGGGGATGGGGTGGAGGAGGCTGAGGTGAAGAGAAGATGGTGTAGCTCCAAAGGAAGCCAGGGAGGTGTATGCCGGGTGAAGAGGCCAAGTTTGGGAGCCTAGGTTTGAAAATCAGTGTAGACGATTCAGGTTAATTCACCCTGTTGTTATAGAGCATCTGTCTGTAGGGTACCCAGGTCTGGGTGAGTCTCTTGGGCAGGATGGATATCAGGTTTCAGCTCTGAAATTGGACTGATGTGTGGGGAGATTCATTCTGCAGTTTTATTTGTAGTTTAGGATTAAGAAAACTTGGACTGGGTGCTGTTGCTGTCGTCTGATCCCAGCACTTTGTGATGCTGAGGTGGGCGGATCATTTGAGCCCAGGTGTTAGAGTCCAGCCTGGGCAACAGAAAGACTCCATCCCTACAAAATAATAATAATAATAATTATTAGCTGTGCATGATGGCACATGCCTGTAGTCCCAGCTACTCAGGAGGCAGAGGTGGGAGGATTGCTTGATCCCGGGAGGTTGGGCTGCAGTGAGCTGTGATTGTACCACTGCAGTCCAGCCTCGGCACCAGCATGACACTGTCTCCAAAACACAAAAACACGTGTTTAACTACCTAAATCATAGCATATGTGTGAAGCCAGACTATCACAACTCTGAGAACCGCTGACGTACACATATTTCGGAAGTTCCAGGTTTTCTGTTACTATAAACATGGTAGAGATTGAATTACTTAAAGGGATTTCTTTAATCCTACTCTTTCTCCTCTGTGTCTGATGTTATAAGGGGTACAGTATAGAATGAAAACAGTGCAGAAATGAGTGAAACATGAAAATCTCTTCTAGAGATTTTTTTTTTTTTTTTTTTTTTTTTTT
>NW_012104143.1:1779456-1780824 GCF_000951045.1 Mandrillus leucophaeus | reverse complement strand
CCACCATGCCCGGCCTCTTCTAGAGACAATCTTATTGGCAGGTTGATGTTTTTAATTTTCAGCCTCCCTTCTCCACAGATTCTAAATATATAGTAATTTTTTTTTTTTTTTTTTTGAGACGGAGTCTTGCTCAGTCGCCCAGGCTGGAGTGCGGTGGCGCGATCTCGGCTCGTTGCAAGCTCTGCCTCCCGGGTTCACGCCATTCTCCTGCCTCACCCTCCCGAGTAGTTGGGACTACAGGCGCCCGCCACCACACCTGGCCAATTTTTTTTTGCGTTTTCAGTAGAGACGGGGTTTCACCGTGTTAGCCAGGATGGTCTCGATCTCCTGACCTCATGATCCACCCGCCTCAGCCTCCCAAAGTGCTGGAATTACAGGCATGAGCCACCACGCCCGGCTATAGTAATTTTTTTTTGAGACAGAGTCTCGCTTTGTTATCCAGGCTGGTGTGCAGTGGCATGATCTCTGCTCACTGCAGCCTCCACCTGCCGAATAGCTAGGACTACAGGCATGCACCACTATGTCCAGCTAATTTTTGTATTTTTAGTAGAGATGAGGTTTTACCATTTTGGCCAGGCTGGTGTCAAACTCATAACCTCAAGTGATCCACCTGCCTCAGCCTCCCAAAGTGCTAGGATTACAGGTCTGAGCCACCGTGCCCAGCCATAAATATATGGTATTTTTTTAAAAACAAGAATGGGATTCTACAAAAACGTATATATTTGAGACAGGATCTCCTCTGTTGCTCAGGCTGGAGTGCCAGGGCATGATCATGGCCCACTGCAGCCATGACCTCTCAGGCTCAAGCAATCCTGCCACCTTAGCCTCTGGAGTAGCTGGGACTACAGGTATTCACCACAATGCCCAGCTAATTTTTTTTCTTTTTCTTTTTTTTTGCATTGAAAACAGTCAGCCAGGTGTGGTGGCTCACACCTGTAATCTCAGTACTTTAAGAGGCTGAGGTGGGCAGATCACTTGAGGTCAGCAGTTCAAGGCCAGGCTGTCCAACATGGTGAAACTCCGTATCTACTAAAAATACAAAAATTAACTGTGATGGCGCTTGCCTGTAATCCCAGCTACTGGGAAGGGAGGCATGAGGATTGCTTGAACCTGGGAGCAGGAGATTCCAGTGAGCCGAGATGATGCCGCTGCGCTCCAGCCTGGGCAACAGAGCAAGACTCTGTCTCAGAAAAAACAAGACATATAGTCTTTATTTTTTTGTTTGCATGGACTGGTGCATCTTGATTATGACGCATTTTTGTTAATTGATACTTAATTGCAGATGAAATGTAACATGGATCTGAGTATTTGCTGATAATTGTTTCCTCTTTAGGCAGCCGGTCATAGTCTTTTCTTTTTTTTTTTTTT
>NW_012104143.1:1770207-1778113 GCF_000951045.1 Mandrillus leucophaeus | reverse complement strand
AGAGTTGATACTGGAGTGCAGCTAGCAGTTTCTGCTACATAGGCAAAAGCAGAAGGTAAGAATGTTCTAGGTAGTGGGAAATGCATGTGCAGAAGCACCGGCCTAATGAGGAAGGCCACTGTGGCTGGAACTGAAAGGGTAGTGGGGAGAAAAGGAACACAATGAGGCTGAGAATTGGGCCTGTAGGACTTGGATCCTGCGGGAAGCCTTGGTGGTTTCCTTTCCCTCCTCCTTGCTTAGGCATTAGTTCTAAGACAGGGATATTTACAACACAATTATTTCTGTAAAATTACATATGTATTTTTTAATTTGTACAGATGAGGTCTCCCCGTGTTGTCCAGGTTAGTTTCAAACCCCTGGGCTCAAGCCATCCTCCTGCCTCGGCCTCCCAAAGTGTTTGGATTACAGGTGTGAGCCATTATACCTGCCCTTCAACTCAATCCCTGAAGACAACTTCCTTCTCAAGTGTTGGAAAGAACCAATGACTAAATCACTTCCAGTCTTTGCTGTATCCCCAACTTACTTATGTGATGTTGGTAAGAGTTTGTTTGTTTATTTAAAGGAGTGGAGAGTTTAATAGGCAAGAAAGGGCAAGAAAGAAGGGAGAAGGAAGAAGCTCCCCTGTATAGAGACAGAGGGATGGGGGCTCCAAAGCTGAGAGAGGGAACCCCAGCTGCCATAGATAGCAGCTAGGTATATATAGAGGCTGAAAGAGGCGGTGTCTGATTTGCATAGGGCTCAGGGGATTGGTTTGACTAGGCATGTCTTTCATGTAGTGCCTGCAAAAGCTGGCCCTCCCACCCTAGCCTTTTAATACGCAAATGCAGGGTACCATGATGTTCTGCACACTTGGGGATGCGTGGCGGCGGCCATGTTGCCAGGAACATGTGGGGAAAGGGCAAGAAGGCTGTGGGAATCGCCATGTTTGGGTGGACCAGTTTCTAATGGCTTGTATTTGCATATCAAAGGTTGCTGGCCTGTCTCTAAGAGCCGGGGCTTTACAAGAGACTTTTCCAGAGATGCTTTAAAAACCAAAAATTTCTCAAGGACCCCTTTTTCCTATTTGCCCAAAATAATTTCTTAACTCCTACAACATTACCTCCTGTGGAGATGCCACACTAACTGCTGTTAGGGGGTTTTGGGCGACGACTTCTTCTGGCTACTTCCTGGTGAAAAGGGGCGTCGAATAGGGAACAGCAGCTATGGATCCTCCTGGGGTGGATCTGAGGGTCCTCAGAAGAATGGTGTGTCCATGTGTGGTTCAGTTTACAACACCATTTGGAGTTTGATTGCTTCAGTCTGAAGAAAGAATTTCCTTTCCTGGCCAACACACCAAAATGATACAGCTCCGATGAGTGAAGGAACACCAGGGTTCTTGGTCCTCATGCTAGTTTAGATAAAATGACACAGACAGACATGGAATGGTTTTAAGGAGTGGAGAGTTTAATAGGCAAGAAGGAAGGGAGAAGGAAGAAGGTCCCCTGCACAGAGACAGAGGAGGGGGAGCTCCAAAGCTGAGAGAGGGAACCTCCAAGAGTTTATTTTATAAATAAAATAACGTGCATTGAGGTTGCTCTGTGTTGTGTGGTATGCCCAGCCCTCTCTGCACATACCTTGTTTCAGGCAAACAGTCATGCTGGGTGGGTGCTGTAATGACTTTTTATTTTAGATGGGGAAACTGCGATACAGTTAAACATGCCCAGGATGGTATCGCTAGCAAGGGGTGGACACAGTATTCAAATCCAGCAGTTTGACTCAAAGCCTGCCCTTTCCCCAGCTGTTTTGCACCTCAGTCGTTTGAATCTAGCCTTCAGGATTTTGACATCTATCTCTTACCCTGTATCTGTTAGGACTGCATTTGGCTTCAAGAAACAGCCCAACTTCAGCAGCCTAAGCAGAAAGGTATTTATTTGTTTATTTTTCACATGTCAGGAATTCCAATACCTCTTGGAGTTGCTGGCATTGGATTAGTGATGCAGAGCCCTTAGGACTGACATCTCTGCTGTTTTCATTGTCTTTTCCTCAAGGCCCCTAAACGGCTGCTACAGCCCTAACCAATATATCTGGGTTCAAGGTAGGAAGAGGGAAAGGTCGCACCAGCCTCATGAGTTCCTTTCTATTCAGGAAAGTCAAAGCCTTCCCCAAAGGCTTCTCTGTCCACACTGCAGACTTCTGCTCATGTCTCCTTGTCTGAAACTGGATTACAGGACCATTTCTAGCTGCAAGGGAGGCGGGAAATACTAGAATTTTGTTTTATGCTTCTCTAGGAGGAAACAGTAACAGAGAAACTTTTGAGTAAGCCAGGCACTATTGTCCAACATGTACTTATTTACTTAACTTTTTTTTTTTTGAGACAAGATCTGGCTGGCTCTGTTGCCCAGGCTAGAGTGTGGTGGCATGATCTCAGCTCACTGTAATCTCTACCTCATAGGCTGAAGCCATCCTCCCACCTTAGCCTCCAGAGTAGCTAGGACTACTGCATGCACCACCACACCTGGCTAATTTTTGTATTATTTGTAGAGACGGGGTCTCACCCTGTTGCCCAGACTGCTTTTGAACTCGTGAGCTCAAGCCATCTGCCCACCTCAGCCTCCCAAAGTGCTGAGATGACAGGCATGAGCTACCACACTCAGCTAATGTTTTTCTTTCAATCAATTCACTTTTTAAGCCTTAACAAAGTTATCGCAAAAGGAAGTTTGGTATCACTTTAGAATGTCTTTGAAGTCACAGGTTGGTCATTTTATGTGCTTACTTAATAGCTATTAATGCAAATATAGCACTAAGAAGAAAATACATTCTTTAAATCGCCTGTATCAGTGGTTCTTAACTCTGGATGATTTTGTCTCCAGGGGACATTTGGCAATGTCTAGAAACACTTGGCTGTCACGATGGGGCAGGGAGTGCCTGCCTAGAGTCTAGTGGGCAGAGGCCAGGTATGTGCTAAACATCCTACGATACAGGATGGGCTCCCACAGTGAAAAATCCTCTGGACCCAAATGTCAGTAGTACTGCAGTTGAGAAACCCTGGCATGGACGCAGTCCACCTGCTGCCAGGAGTTGTATACAAGCCATGTTATGGTAATACTGCAATATGTCCATTGTGATTGTGTTTTCTCCTGGGTGACTATCAGCAACGCTGTGGCCTGCTTGGTGGTTTTCAACGTCCGTTCTCACAGTTACTATCAGATCTCCAGCAATCCTGTGATGCAGTTTAAAATGTTTGTGTCATGTGGGCTGGGCATGTTGACTCATGCTTGTAATTCTAGCACTTTGGGAGGTCAAGACTGGAGAATGGCTTGAGCCCAGGAGTTTGAAACCAGCTTGGGCAACGTAGCAAGACCCCATCTCTACAAAAATTTTTTTAAAAAAATTAGCTAGGTTTGATGGTGCATGCCTGTTGTCACAGCTACTCAGGAGGCAGAGGTGGGATGATCACTTGGGCCTGGGAGGTTGAGGCTGCAGTGAGCCATGATTGCACCACTGTATTCCAGCTTGGGCAACAGAGTGAGACCCTGTCCCAAAAAAAAAAAAAAAAAAAAAATGTGCATGCAAATTCGAGATATCAAGATATGTCCCTTACAGAGACTGGTGAGGACGCGGCTCATTGACCCTAAAGTTGAAGTGGTTGAAATGATAGCCCTCTTGCCAGGCAAATCCTATGTGAGTGCTTCTAAAAGAGCACTGTGCCTTGCAGAGAGTATTCCTGGAACCTGGCAGAAATCAGGGCCTCTTGGTGACCATGTGCTTTGGAAAGGGCTGTGCTTTGGCAAGTGGGAGATTTTATTTTTTATTTTCTCCTGTCTGCCTTGGTTTGGCAAAAACAAACATGGCCTGGGCATGGGCCTTGTGGAGACAAGAAGGCAGCTGGTAGGTGGACATTATCAGCGATCAGGCTGCTGGCAGGTTTGCCTGAGCTGGCCTGGTCTGGTAGCTTGACCATGATGCTCACCCCCCATTAAAGTTAATTGAGCTATTACAGAGTGGGAGTGGGGAGTGGGGGGTGTGATGACTGCCTGTTTCCTTGAGTTGGTGTGGCTAAGAAGTAAGGGAATTTTTTATTTTTCCTTCTTAATTCTGGAAACTTAGAAAAAAGCCTCTCACCATCCCTTAATCATTCAGTTAGAGAGACCAGGCTGTTGATGTGGGCATACTGCATTTCATGGAATCCTAGAGGCCAGCATTTGTGACTTGCATCCCGATTTCAGAGATGTTAGGATATAAAAAGTAGCCAGCAGCGTTTATAGGATGTGCTAATTGAGAGACGCAGGCAAGTATCAAAGATAGCAAAATAGGAAGAAACAGAGTCTTAGAATCAGTGCAGTATACTAATAGCTTCTAGTTTCTTTCTTTCTGTCTGTCTGTCTGTCTTTCTGTGTTTGATACAGAGTCTCACTCTGTCGCCCAGGCTGGAGTGCAGTGGCATGATCTCGATTTACTGCAGCCTCTGTCTCCCGGGTTCAAGTGATCCTCCCATCTCAGCCTCCAAGTCACTGGGATTACAAGTTGTTTGCCACCATGCCCAGCTAATTTTTGCATTTTTAATAGAGACAGGGTTTCACCATGTTGGCCAGGTTGGTCTCGAACTCCTGACCTCAAGTGATCCCCCCACCTTGGCTTCCCAAAGTGCTGGGATGACAGGTATGAGCCACCATGTCCAGCCTCCCGTCACCCTTAAGCACAGCTCTTAGGCAGTCAGAGATGTTGCCTGCTGTATTTCTTGTTCTGCTTTTACTCATGGTTTAAAAATCCTTGCCCCAGAATGTAAGCCCCATGGCCAGTGCTACCTACCACCTTTAGGGGTGGCCTCTTCTGGGGTGCAGGAGATCATGCAATTTGTATTGTGACAGCTGGGTCATTTTTTAATCGGATCACCTGCCCCAGTTTGCTTGGCTCTTAAGTGCTTGGGAGTTCGCCTGGTTTTTTGCTCTTGTGAAATGGCCCAGCTTGTACACGTTGTTCCTTTTCTTGCTGGAGTTATTTCCTTTGGACTCCTGTCTGTAAAGTTGGATTGCTGGGTGAAAGTGGGGTATGCATGGTTAGGCTTTTCTCTGCCTAAATTCTGGGTTGCTTTTCAGATTCATTGCCTTTTATTTGTGTTTTGTGTGTGTGTGTTTTTTTTCTTTTTTTTGAGACTGAGTTTTGCTTGTTGTCCAGGCTGGAGTGCAATGGCAGGATCTTCGCTCATAGCAACCTCTGCCTCCTGGGTTCAAGTGGTTTTCCTTCCTCAGCCTCCCAAGTAGCTGGGATTACAGGCATGTGCCACCACGCCCGGCTAATTTTGTATTTTTATTACAGACGAGGGTTTCTCCCATGTTGGTCAAACTGGTCTGGAACTCCCAACCTCAGGTGATCCACCCACCTCAGCCTCCCAAGGTACTGGGATTATAGGGGTGAGCCACTGCACCTGGCCACCTTTTATTTGTTGAATGAGTATTTAATAAGCGTGTCCTATATGCATCAGGAGAATTAAATGGACATGGTCTTGCTTTGGGGGAAATGACAGGTAGTAGAGAAAGACACATTTAGAACTCAACAGAGGCCAGGCGTGGTGGCTCACGCCTGTTGTCCCAGCACTTTGGGAGGCCGAGGTGGGCGGATCACCTGAGATCAGGAGTTCGAGACCAGCCTGGCCAACATGGTGAAATCCCGTCTCTACTAAAATATAAAATCAATCGGGCATAGTGATGGCACATGCCTGTGATCCCAGCTACTTGGGAGGCTGAGGCAGGAGAATTGCTTGAACCCGGGAGGCAGACATTGCAGTGAGCCGAGATTGCACTACTGCACTCCAGCCTGGGCAACAAGAGCAAAACTCTGTCTCCAAAAAAAAAAGAAAAAGAAAACTCAACAGAGAAAAGGTGGATCATTAATGTTTCCTTGGCACTTCCGAAGTGCCAGGGACTGTTGTTAATGCCTTTTAAGTGCTAATAATAATTTAATCATGACAAGCTCCCTGTGAAGCAGGGACTGAGATTGTTTCCACCTTATGGGTGGGGAAAGGAGGCAGAGAGAGGTGGATTCACCCAGCTAGTAAATGACAGGACTGGACTGAAACCCAGGCTGTCTGGCTCCAGGGCCTGGCCAGTACCCCATGCTCCATCTTGCCCCATAAATACCCTGTGGGGTGCCAGAGAGGAGTCTTTTCCAACAGGCTGTGCCAGATGACTTTGGCTCATCTTGGAGGCTGGAGGATTAGTCCGTCTACTAGGGGGGCTTCAGCATTTTGGCATGTGGCTTTATGAGCTGTTTACTCTAACAGTGATGATGACAATGGTCATAGTAGTGATAATACTGTGGTAGAAGTAACTGCAGCAAATTCAACCCCTAACGAGTCCTCTGTCTTCCCAACATTGTGTGCAATAGCCATGAGAGATGGGTGTTATTCTTTTAATTTGGCACACAGGAACTGGAAGCCAGAGAGATTGGGTGACTTCCCCCAGACCACACAGCCTGGAAATAGTAGGACCAGGACTTGAGCCCAGATCTGCTGCCCCAGAGCCCGTGCCCTTGACTGCCATGTCATGGTCAGTCCCTTCGACCCTGCCTGCCCCTGGGCCATCTGTGTTGTGATGCTGGCTGGCCAGGATGGGGAGTGAGGGTTTCAGTTTGGCATAGCACAGGGAGATGGGTGAGCCAGGACACTCCTTGAGATGGAAGGCTCTGGGATTGGGGGAGAGGGAGTGGTGGAGACTGGGGTGTCTCCGAGGGAGTGTTTGAAGATGACAGTGGTTTTTCCAGTTTCTTGTTCTTAGCTATATTCAAGGAAAGATTAAGCCAGAAAATTTCTCTCTGAGTTTCACAACTTCTGGGAGCTTTTGCAACGTCTGGGTGATGCAGCATTTTCCTGGTTTGAATCCTAAGTGAAGTTTCATTTTCCTTCACTTAACTCATCCTGGCTCTGGCCTTTCTTCCCAGCTGTATTGGCCATCTGGTCCTCTTCTGGCTCTTTGTCCCATTTTTTATGATTTATTTTTATTTTTAAGAGAGATGGGGTCTCACTATGTTGCCCAGTCTGTTCTGGAACTCCTGGACCCAAGTGATCCTCCTTCCTCGGTCTCCCAAAATACCGGGATTATAGGCATGAGCCACCGTGGCCAGCTTGTACCCCCTAAGCTTGTGACTGTCTTCTGTGTATGTCCCTCTTGGAGTGAGGTTCCCTCCTGTCTCCATGTTGGCAAATCTTAGCACCTTGGCCCTTTGAGATGGAGGTCTGTGTTGCCTAGGCTGGTCCTGAACTCCTGGTCTCAAGTGATCCTCCCATCTTGGCCTTCCAAAGTGCTGGGATTACAGGTGTGAGCCACTGTGCCCAGCCAACCCTTCGTAGATTTTAGTCACTTCAAGAAGCCTGCTTTGACCTCTCGAGTGGAAATAACGACTTCCAGGAGTAGGGTGGTCACGGGGCACCCATCTGTTGCCACATGAATGATTTTATCCATATTAAGGAGGCAGTGCATGCAACAGCGAGCTAGCCTGTCTGTGTTGAAATTTTCTTCTTTTTACGGGCTGTACAACTTTGGGCAAGTTGCTTTACTTCTCTGTGCCTTAGTCTCTTCCTCAGCAAAATGGAAAAAATACTGCCCATTTTAAATGGGTGAAAATGAAATATTTAATATATAAATTTTCATCTTCACAATGTCTCTGATGAAAAGCAGGTATTGGTTGCACATGGTGCTCATGCCTGTATTCCCAGCACTTTGGGAGGCCAAGGGGGGAAGATTGCTTGAGGCCAGGAGCTTGAGACCAGCCTGGAGAACATGGCCAGACCACATCTCTTAAAAAAAAAATTTAGCTGGATTTGGTGGCATGCACCTGTGGTTCTAACTTTGGAGGGTGAGATGGGAGGCTCTCCTGAGCTCAGGAGATTGAGGCTGCAGTGAGCTATGATTGCACACCACTGCTTTCCAGC
>NW_012104143.1:1763248-1769752 GCF_000951045.1 Mandrillus leucophaeus | reverse complement strand
TCTCGGCCTCCCAAAGTGCTGGGATTACAGGCTTGAGCCACCGCGCCCGGCGAGGGCAGGATTTAAATGTGGTTGTTTCTGGTTCAAATCCTGATGCAAGCAAAACTCAGTAAATTTTTTAAATGAATGGGTAGGCTGGTGGTTGGGTCTTCAGAGTCACTAAATACTGGTAGCAGGAGTGGGACCACACAGAAAAGAATGTTAAGGCAGTGGATCTCAATGGGGAGTGATCTGCCTCTTGGAGGACGTTCAGTGATGTCTAGAGACATTTTCGTTGTCACAGTTTGGGGTGGGGGTGCAGTTGCTGTCTATTGGGTTGGGGTCAGGAATGCTATAAACATCCTATGATACACAGGACAGACTTATCCAGCCTAAAACATCAGTAGTGTTGAGGGTGAGAAACCTTGGATTTATTAAAGCAACAAGCAACATATTAATAGCAACAGGAAAAGACATACATTTAAGTTTTTTTTCGGCCAGGCGTGCTGGCTCACACCTGTAGTCCCAGCACTTTGGGAGGCCGAGGCAGGCGGATCATGAGGTCGAGAGATTGAGACCATCCTGGACAACATGGTGAAACCCCATCTCTACTAAAAATACAAAAATTGACTGGGCGTGGTGGTGCTCGCTTGTAGTCCCAGCTACTTGGGAGGCTGAGGCAGAAGAATCACTTGAACCCGGGAGGCGGACGTTGCAGTGAGTTGAGATTGCGCCACTGCATTCCAGCCTGGAGACAGAGCGAGACTCCATGTCAAAAAAAAAAAAAAATTTTTTTTTTTCACAAATGCAAAGTAGTCTAGATGAGGTACACTCTTCCTGAGATGATAAAGTGAGGCCTAAGTGTATTTATTAATTCTTTTGAGGAGAGTGTTAAAGGCAGCATGTGCAAGACAAAGATTGCATATAGCCAAAATGACCCTGGGGCTTATTCTCTCTCTCTTTTTTTTTTTAATAAACAGCTTTGTTAAGATGTAACTCACATACCATATGATGCACCTATAAAGTGTGCAACTCAATTTAGTATATTCAGAATTGTGCATGCCTCCAGTCTCCAGGTAGGCAAATCTTAGTACCTCGGTCCTTCTTAGATTTTATTTTTTAGAGATGGGGTCTCACTATGTTGCCCTGGCTGGTCTTGAACTCCTGGCCTCAAGCCTTCTTGGTCTTCCTCCCATCTTGGCCTCTTGGCCTTCCAGAGTGACTGTATTCAATATTCAAAGTGACTATAGTCAACATTAGATATTTTTATCACCCTACTTATTTATTTTTATTTAAGACCTGGTGTGGTGTGTGCCTGGCCTTGTGATCACAAATGCTAGCTACACTGAACTGACATTTTGCTGAGACTCGTTCTGATGTCCATTCATAGATTCTATAGGTACTTCCTGAGTGCTTGCCACACCCCAGGAATTCTGCACAGTGAGTGGGGAGTGGTATTTTGAGGGACTGCACCAGTGCATTCACTGCCCTAAAGAAACAGTCTAGGGAGAGCGAGACATCGAAAAAATAACATATAAAATAAACATCTGATGGAGACATAGAAAGATGCCAACCTTCAACAATTTTTGACTTTGAGCAGGGGTTGGCATGCTTTTTCTGTGAAGGGTGAGGTAATACATACTTTAGGTCTCGCAGGCCCAGGGGCAAATAGTCTTCCTTATAATATTTATATAAAAATTGGCCAGATATGGTGGCTTTTGCCTGTAATCTCAGCACTTTGAGAGGCCAAGGTGGGAGGATTGCTTGAGCCCAGGAGTTTGAGATCAGCCTCAGCAACGAAGTGAGACTCTGTTTGTATTAGTCTATTCTCAGTGCTGCTATAAAGAACTGCCCGACACTAGGTCGTTTATAAAGGAAAGAGGTTTAATTGATTTACAGTTCCACAGGGCTGGGGAGACCTCAGGAAACTTACACTCACAGTGGAAAGGAAAGCAAACATGTCCTTCTTCACATGGTGGCAGGAAGGAGAAGTGCTGAGCAAAAGCACTTCTTTTGCTGAGAAGTGTTGAGCAAAATCAGATCTCATGAGAACTCACTGTCACAAGAACAGCATGGAGGTAACCACCCCTATGATTCAATTACCTCCCACTGGGTTTCTCCCACGACATGTGAGGATTATGGGAACTCCAGTTCAAGATGAGATTTGGGTGGGGACACAGCCAAGCCATATCACTGTCTCTACAAAAAAAAAAAAAAATAAATTAGCCAGGCTTGGTGGCTCATGCCTGTATCCCAGCTACTCATGAGGCTGAGATGGGAGAATCGCTTAAGTCCAAGAGGTTGAGGCTACAGTCAGCTATGATCACACCACTGCACTCCAGCCTGGGCAAGAGAGTGAGATGCTGACAAAAAAAAAAAAAAAAAAAAGGAAAGAAATCCATTCTTAGCCTGTGTGCTGTACAAAAGCAGGCAGCAGGCTAAATTTGGCCCACAGGCTGTGGTTCGCCAACTCATGACCTTTACAAATGGCAATTCACATGGTTCATCTAGTCATAACTGTACATGGTCTATTGGATATTATATAGTATGTTCATGGCAAATGTCATATGTGTAAAGTAACATATACAACATAAAATAACATCTGAGAAATATTTAATGAAAAAATCTGATAAGTACTTAGCAGGCACAGTACAGAGTACCATGAAGTTGTTAAATGGGGGATCTAGTGTGTTTGAGAAAGGGGTGCGGAGATAGGTGGGCCTCACTCCAGAAGGAATGTTTCAACTGAGAGCTGAAGGATGCCCCTACATTGTGTGTCAGGGCAGTGATGGGGAGAAAGACTCCAGGTAGAGGGAACCCACTCTGCAAAGGTCCTGAGTCATGAAGGGGTCCCTGGAACAGTGAGCTGGGGCTGGACCCACAGGCTGCAGTTGTGGAGATTGTGATCCATCCTGAGAGCTCTGACTCGGAATAGTTTTCAGCACAGTGAGATGGGATTGGGGCTGTATTTTGGAGCTATCCCCTGGCTGCAGTTGGGAAGGGAGTCACGAAACCTGTTTGGAAGCTGGGGTTTTCACCCAGGTCATGCAAATAAGTATTTCTCAGGTGTGGAATGAACTGAGCAAATCACATGTCTTCTAATGGTACACTATACTTTTTTTTTTTTTTATTTTTTGGTTTTGAGACAGAGTCTTGCTCTGTCTCCCAGGCTGGAGAGCAGTGGCATGATCATGGCTCACTGAGCGTTGACTTCCCAGGTTCAAGCAATCCTCCTGCCTCCGCTTCCCGGGTAGCCGGGACTACAGGTACCCACTACCATGCTTGGCTAATTTTGGTATTTTTAGTGGAGTCGGATTTCATCATGTTGGCCAGGCTGGTCTCGTAACTTCTGACCTCAAGTGATCCGCCCGCCTCAGCCTCCCAAAGTGCTGGGATTACAGGTACAAGCCACTGCGCCTGGCCTTTAGTGATATTTTAAAGACTAAATTCCCTTAGGTATGCCTGGGTCTGCATTTGTTACTACTGTTTCTCACTGTGTGTCCTGAGGTCATCAGAAGTAACTTGAGCCTTTTCCCTTGTTTCTGCCTCCTCAAGGCTTATAAGCCATTGAGCAAAGCCCGATTGTTGTGCGGGTCAGGCTTTTCATGTTTTCTTTAGCTTAAGGAGCAGTTTCTAAGGGAACTCATTGTGTCATTGTTTAGCAAAAGATGGGCAGCCTCCCAAGTGGCAGGCGGTAGGAGCTGGGGGAATACAGTGGGTTCCACCCAGTCTGTGGTGGGGTGGGATGCTTGCAGAAGGAAGTAAGACGAGGAAGCCCTTTGTGCACAGATGTGCGGCAGCCTCCAAGGTCCAGTTTTTAAGTGAAAACGTGAAGATCCACTTGATGTATTTGCTATGATACCTCTGTAAAAAAGCAGACAAGTAAGAATTACATGGTTATATTTGCTTGTATTTGTAAGGAATTCCAGAGGTATACATGAGAAACTAAAAGAGGTGGTTACATTTGGGCAGAGTAACTTTTTACTGTTTACCTTGATATATGTGTATTTACTTTTTTTTTTTTTTTTTTTTGAGATGGAGTCTCGCCCTGTCACCAGGCTGGAGTGCAGTGGCACAATCTTGGCTCACTGTGTCCTCCGCTTCCCGGGTTCAAGCAATTCTCCTGCCTCAGCCTCCCGAGTAGCTGGGCTCTTAGGGGCGTGCCACCATGCCTGGCTAATTTTTTGTATCTTTAGTAGAGATGGGGTTTCACCACATTGGCCGGGCTGGTCTTTAACCCCTGCCCTCGTGATCTGCCTGCCTTGGCCTCCCAAAATGCTGGGATTAAAGACGTGAGCCACCATGCACGGCCTGCATATATATTATATAAACATATGCACACACCTGCATACATACACACACATATATTTTTTAAAAATTGAGTCATGGCCAGGTGCGGTGTGGGTCACACCTGTAATCCCAGCACTTTGGCAGGCGAAGGTGGGAGGATTGCCTGAGCTCAGGAGTTCGAGACCAGCCTGGGCAACATGGAGAAACCCCTGTTCTGCAAAAATTGGCCGGGCATGGTGGCATATACCTGTGGTCCCAGCTGCCCGGAAGGTTGAGGTGGGAGGATTGCTTGAGCCTGTTAGGTAGAGGCTGCAGTGAGCCATGATCACGCCAGTGTACTCCAGCCTGGGTGACAGTGTGAGACCCTGTCTTAAAAACAAAAAGAGTCATGTATTGCCTATTTAAAAAATAAATTCCTATATTCCATCATCGCCAGCCACTGCCATTCTAAAGCATTTTCCTAAGCAGCTCCACCATGGATGTAGCGGGTATTTCAGAAAGGCGTTAGAAATGCCCTGGGAGGGCAGAACCTGGGGCTTCACTGGAGGTGCTGTTGGGCTCAGTCTGATGTCAAGGCAGGAGCATGACAAGGGTATTGAGGCGTGAACAAGCATCACTCAGCAAGGTGATGTGTGTTCATTCCTCGATACCCTTGGTTCCCCACCAGCTCTATTTTTATTGCCTGCTCTATTGGTTTCTTTTTCTTGTTTTTTTTTCTTTTGAGACTCAGTTTTGCTTTTATTGCCCAGGCTGGAGTGCAGTGGCACCATCTCAGCTCACTGCAACCTCCGCCTCCTGGGTTCAAGTGATTTTCCTGCCCCAGCCTCCCAAGTAGCTGGGACTACAGGTGTGTGCCACCATGCCCAAGTAATTTTTATATTTTTACTAGAGACGGGGTTTCTTCATGTTGGTCAGGCTGGTCTTGAACTCCTGACCTCAGGTGATCCTCCTGACCTCAGATGATCCTCCTGCTTTGGGCTCGCAAAGTGCTGGGATTACAGGTGTGAGCCACTGTGCCCAGTCTCTATTGGTTTCTTATTGCTGATATTGCCGTAAACTTGGTGACTGAGAACAACACATATCACTCTAGTTCTCGGGGGTCAGAAGTCCAAAATGCATGGTTGGTGTTCCTTCCGGAAGCTCCCAGGGACAATCCATGGCCTGGTCCTGTCCAGCATCTAGAGGCCACCTGCTGCATTCCTCAACTCGTGGCTTCATGTCCCTCCACCCCTGCTTGTATTGTCAAATCTCCTTTACTTTTTTTTTTCTGACTCAGAATCTCACTCTGTCCCTGAGGCTGGAATGCAATGGTGTGATCTCAGCTCACTGCAGTCTCTGCCTCCCAGGTTCAAGTGATTCTCCCGCCTCAGCTTCCCGAGTAGCTGGGATTATAGGTGCACACCACCACGCCCAGCTAATTTTTGTATTTTTAGTAGAGACGGGGTTTTACCGTGTTGGACAGGCTGGTCTTGAACTCCTGACCCCGGGTAATCTACCCGCCTCAGCCTCCCAAAGTACTGGGATTATAGGCGTGAGCCACCACGCCCGGCCTCAAATCTACTTTTCTGACTCAGATATTCCCACCGTCCTCTCGCCCCTCTCACATTGGGCCTACCTAGATCATCTAGGACAGGGGTCCCCAACTCCTGGGTCATGAACCAGTAGCGAGCGGTCCGTGGCCTGTTAGGAACTGAGCCATGCAGCAGGAACTGAGTGGCGGGCAAGCCAGCGTTCCCACCTGAGTTCCACCTCCTGTCAGATCAGTGGCCGCATTGGATTCTCATAGGAACTCGAACCCTATTGTGAACTGTGCATGCGGGGGACTTAGGCTGTGTGCTCCTTATGAGAATCTAATGCCTGATGATCTGAGGTGGAAGAGTTTCATCCTGAAAGCCACCTGCCTCCATCCCTGGCAAAATTGTCTTCCACTAAATCCATCCCTGGTGCCAAAAAGTGTGGGGACCGCTGATCTGGGACATTCTCCCCATTCCAAAGTCCTTAATTATACCTGCCGAGTCCTTTTAGTTCTGGAGATGGGGATGTAGGCATCTTTAGAGGCTGTTCTGTGTACGGCACCTGTGCAGCTTAGTTCCAGGCACATAGTGGGGGCTCAATACATCTTTGTTGAATGACACAGTGAATCATTTGGTTAGGCTAGAGAATGTGGAAGGAGGCCAGTGCAGTGGCTCACCTGTAATCCTGAAGCCAAGGCAGGTAAATCACTTGAACTCAGGA
>NW_012104143.1:1762311-1763198 GCF_000951045.1 Mandrillus leucophaeus | reverse complement strand
TAGAGAATGTGGAAGGAGGCCAGTGCAGTGGCTCACCTGTAATCCTGAAGCCAAGGCAGGTGAATCACTTGAACTCAGGAGTTTGAGACCAGGCTGGACAACATGGTGAAACCCCATCTCTCCTAAAAATAGAAAAATTAGCTGGGTATGATAGTGTCTGTCTGTAGTCCCAGCTACTCAGGAGGCTGAGGCAGGAGGATCACCTGGGGTCAGGAGTCCAAGACCGGCCCAGAAGGTGGAGGTTGCAGTGAGCCGAGATCATGGCACTGCAGTCTAGTCTGGGCAATGGAATGAGACCCTGTCTCAGAAAAAGAGAGAATGTGGAGGGATATAGCAAGAAGTGAATCTGGAAGTTTTAATAGTAGTAGAATTTATTGAGCACCTACTATGTGCTCTGGCTCATGTTTAATGAAGTGCTTATTTGCATAATGTCAGTATTCCCATTTTACAGATGTGGAAACTGAGGTTTAGTTGCTGGCCTAGTATTACAGGGTGAGGAGCTGAAGCTCCATCTGCCTTGACGAGGGGTGCGTTGGGGATGTGGACTAGAAACTTGGTCAGGGAGGGATTCTGTTCAAACGTGACTGCTTAGCTTTGACACTGTTGACATTTGGGGCCAAATATTTCCCGTCCTGGGGGCTGTCCTGTGCATTGTGGCCATTAAGCAGTATCCCTGGCCTCTGTCCACAAAGTGCCAACAGCACTACCCTCTTCCCAAGTTGTGATAACCCAGGGTGTTTCCAAATGTTGTCACATGTCCCCTGAGGGGCGAACTTGCCCCCACTTGAGAACTATGGTATTAAAACATAGATCACGGCACATCAACTCCATGCTTTTCAGGTCACTCCGAGTGAAAGTCAAAATCCCTCCGATGGCCTGTGCGTCCC
>NW_012104143.1:1759536-1762261 GCF_000951045.1 Mandrillus leucophaeus | reverse complement strand
CCTGTCCAGCATCTAGAGGCCACCTGCTGCATTCCTCAACTCGTGGCTTCATGTCCCTCCACCCCTGCTTGTATTGTCAAATCTCCTTTACTTTTTTTTTTCTGACTCAGAATCTCACTCTGTCCCTGAGGCTGGAATGCAATGGTGTGATCTCAGCTCACTGCAGTCTCTGCCTCCCAGGTTCAAGTGATTCTCCCGCCTCAGCTTCCCGAGTAGCTGGGATTATAGGTGCACACCACCACGCCCAGCTAATTTTTGTATTTTTAGTAGAGACGGGGTTTTACCGTGTTGGACAGGCTGGTCTTGAACTCCTGACCCCGGGTAATCTACCCGCCTCAGCCTCCCAAAGTACTGGGATTATAGGCGTGAGCCACCACGCCCGGCCTCAAATCTACTTTTCTGACTCAGATATTCCCACCGTCCTCTCGCCCCTCTCACATTGGGCCTACCTAGATCATCTAGGACAGGGGTCCCCAACTCCTGGGTCATGAACCAGTAGCGAGCGGTCCGTGGCCTGTTAGGAACTGAGCCATGCAGCAGGAACTGAGTGGCGGGCAAGCCAGCGTTCCCACCTGAGTTCCACCTCCTGTCAGATCAGTGGCCGCATTGGATTCTCATAGGAACTCGAACCCTATTGTGAACTGTGCATGCGGGGGACTTAGGCTGTGTGCTCCTTATGAGAATCTAATGCCTGATGATCTGAGGTGGAAGAGTTTCATCCTGAAAGCCACCTGCCTCCATCCCTGGCAAAATTGTCTTCCACTAAATCCATCCCTGGTGCCAAAAAGTGTGGGGACCGCTGATCTGGGACATTCTCCCCATTCCAAAGTCCTTAATTATACCTGCCGAGTCCTTTTAGTTCTGGAGATGGGGATGTAGGCATCTTTAGAGGCTGTTCTGTGTACGGCACCTGTGCAGCTTAGTTCCAGGCACATAGTGGGGGCTCAATACATCTTTGTTGAATGACACAGTGAATCATTTGGTTAGGCTAGAGAATGTGGAAGGAGGCCAGTGCAGTGGCTCACCTGTAATCCTGAAGCCAAGGCAGGTAAATCACTTGAACTCAGGAGTTTGAGACCAGCCTGGACAACATGGTGAAACCCCATCTCTCCTAAAAATAGAAAAATTAGCTGGGTATGATAGTGTGTGTCTGTAGTCCCAGCTACTCAGGAGGCTGAGGCAGGAGGATCACCCGGGGTCAGGAGTCCAAGACCAGCCCAGAAGGTGGATGGAGATTGCAGTGAGCCGAGATCATGGCACTGCAGTCTAGTCTGGGCAACGGAATGAGACCCTGTCTCAGAAAAAGAGAGAATGTGGAGGGATATAGCAAGAAGTGGATCTGGAAGTTTTAATGGTAGTAGATTTTATTGAGCACCTACTATGTGCTCTGGCTCATGTTTAATGAAGTGCTTATTTGCATAATGTCATTCCCATTTTACAGATGTGGAAACTGAGGTTTAGTTGCTGGCCTAGTATTACAGGGTGAGGAGCTGAAGCCCCATCTGCCTGACTAGGGGTGCGTTGGGGATGTGGACTAGAAACTTGGTCAGGGAGGGATTCTGTTCAAATGTGGCTGCTTAGCTTTGACACTGTTGACATTTGGGGCCAAATATTTCCCGTCCTGGGGGCTGTCCTGTGCATTGTGGCCGTTAAGCAGTATCCCTGGTCTCTGTCCACAAAGTGCCAACAGCGCTACCCTCTTCCCAAGTTGTGATAACCCAGGGTGTCTCCAAATGTTGTCACATGTCCCCTGCGGGATGAACTTGCCCCCACTTGAGAACTATGGTGTTAAAACATAGATCACGGCACATCAACTCCATGCTTTTCAGGTCACTCCGAGTGAAAGTCAAAATCCCTCCGATGGCCTGTGCGTCCCACACTGTCTCCTCCCTGCCTTCTGCCTTCCTCCCTGTCTTCACTGCTTGTTACTCTTGAGACCTGTTGGCCTCTCTGTGGTTTCTCAGAAATGCCAGGCCTGGTCTGACCTCAGGACCTTTGCACTGGCTGTTTTCTCTGCTTGGTGTGCCCTTTGTCCAGATGGCCATTTGGTTTGCTCCCTTGTTTCCTTCTATCCTGTATTTGTTTGTTTATTTTTAATTGAGACGGAGTCTTGCTCTGTTGCCCAGGCTGGTGTGCAGTGGTACGATCTCGGCTCACTGCAGCCTCCACCACCCGGGTTCAAGGGATTCTTGTGCCTCAGCCTCCTCAGTAGCTGGGATTACAGGCGTGCACTACCCCACCCGGCTAATTTTTTGTATTTTTAGTAGAGACAGGGTTTCGCTATGTTGGCCAGGCTGGCCTTGAACTCCTGGCCTCAAGTGATCCACTTGTCTTGGCCTCCCAAAGTGCTGGGATTATAGGCGTGAGCCACTGTGCCTGGCTCAATCCTGTGTTTAAATACCCGTCCTCAGCAAGGCCTGCCCTCTTCTCTGAGTCCTTTTCATCACACATGTCTTCATATCCTCTCCCTTCTAAACCATCTGTCTCTTCTCTTTAGGCTGTCAGCTCCAGGAGGGCCGGCCTTTGGTCCCCACCATTCGCTGCTGGGCCCTCAGCCCTAGGAACCGTGCTCCGTAAATGGATGAATGCTGTCTGTCCTGTTACTGCAATGTCCCCAGACATGTCCCTATGCCCAGCACATGCCTGACCCCTCACAAGACCCTGAAACATGACTAAGGGATTTATCTGGTGAAGCATGAGAGTCTGATAAGAGGAGAGGAAGTGG
>NW_012104143.1:1752815-1754591 GCF_000951045.1 Mandrillus leucophaeus | reverse complement strand
GCCTCCCAAAGTGCTGGGATTACAGGCATGAGCCACTGTGCTTGGCCAGGGACCACTGTCTTAATATGTGAATTAGGCGATGCCATGCCTCTGCTTAATGCCCTCCCAGGGCCTCCTGTGAGAATTAGAGCAAAAAATCGATGCTCCGTACCGTGACTCCAAGATCGGCTATGCTGTGGCCCCTGGTGACTTCTCCTCCCGCTCCATCTTGGGTCCTGGCTTATTGCTGCAGGCACCACCCTCCCCCTCCACCAACTGTGGCCTTTGCCTGTGCTATCTCTGCCTGGTATGTGCTTCCTAAAATCTTTGCACAGCCAGCTCTTCCTGACCGTTCCAGTTTGCAGGGATGTCATCTGCTCAGATCCCCACTCTGGTGCTTCCTGTCCTGACACCCCTTCTCTTTCCTTCACAGCAGGTACCGCTCTTTGTCATTAAGTTCTTATGTGTGAGCTTTCATCTTTGATGGACTATGCGTCTTCAGAGGGCAGAGATATCATTTCTGATTTCCCCCCATGCCTGTGACTAGCCCAGGTCTAGGCACATAGTAGGTGCTCAATAAACAGTCATCAAATGATCAATTGAATGCATGACAGGAAGCCTGCACTTCTGTGTGTTAATCCGTATCTTGACTGCTGGGAACAACAGCTCCTGGAACCTGACGCTTGGGTCACCTTACTGAACCCTTGTGATAACTCTGTGATAGGTGGGTTCTAGAATTAGTCTCATTTCACAGATGAAGAAATCAAGGCCTGGTGAGGTGAACTGACTTGATTTAGGGCAGTGGGGATGACTTTGCCTCTCTGGAGATACTTGGCAATGTCTAGAGACAGCTGTGGTTGTCACAACTTGAGGAGGTGGGGAGTGCTATTATCATCTAGTGGTAGAGGCCAGCGACGCCGCTCAATATCTTACAATGCACAGGATGGCCCCCTACAACCAAGGATTATTTGGGCTCAAATATCAGCGGTTCTGAGGTTGAAGAAGCCCTGCTTGAGGGCACACATCTGTAAGTGGCGGAGATGGGAACCTAGACCCTGAACCTTGTATTGTTAACCACTACCCTGGCGCTGCTCACATTCGGGGGTGGGTGGGTGGGAGGAGTTGTAGAATGTTTCCATGTCTGAGTCAAAATCTTGCTTCTCTGCTCTGGAGAGATGAGTTTGGAATCTGTGAGGCCTGAGGCCATTCACTTGATCTCCGGCCTTGGAGATCTTGCCTCCAAGCCACCTCAGGCTCCATCTGTCTGCCATGCACCTTGTAAATGCCTTAGAATTCTGGCTGGGTGTGGTGGCTCACACCTCTAATCCTGGCACTCTAGGAGGCCGAGGCGGGTAGACTGCTTGAGTTCAAGACCAGCCTGGGCAACATAGTAAAACCGTGGATCTACGAAAGATAGAAAAATTAGCCAGGCATGGTGGTACGTGCCTGTAGTCCCAGCTACTTGGGAGGCTGAGGCAGAAGGATTGCTGGAGCCCAGGAGATAGAGGCTGCAGTGAGCTGTGATGGTGCCACTGCACTCAAGCTTGGGCAACAGAGTGAGAGTCTGTCTCAAAAAACAAAACCAGCCAACCAAACAAACAGAAAGGCGTTAGTGTTCCAAGTACCTGGTTTAGAGGTGGTGGAACTCAGTGTCAGACTCTCCGTGGGTTCAAATCCTGGCTCTGTTTCTTTAAGGTTTACGAGCCCAAGCCATTTACATAAACTCTCGGGACCTCGGAGCCCTTGCCAGGAAAGGGGAGAGTTTTAATAGTCCTGACTTTGTAGGGCTGTTGGAAA
>NW_012104143.1:1751502-1751820 GCF_000951045.1 Mandrillus leucophaeus | reverse complement strand
GGTTATAGTACCTGAATCCTAGAGTTGTGTGTGAGGATGAAATGTAATGTGAAACACTTAGAGTGGTGCTTGGCTGATGCAGCTAATGAATCTTCCCTCTTACTCTTTCTATAAACAGAAGGTGGCACAGATTTCTTCATTTCTTTCTGCACTTTGCTGAAATGTCACCTTGGCCCAGAGGCCCTTTCTGTCTACCTGATACAGAACTAGCACCTGCCCGCCCACCGTTACGCTTCATCCACTTTCTTCTTCTTCAAGCCATTTGCTCCCGTTGGGCATACATAGAGTTGTTTTTTTTTTTTTTTTTTTTTTTTTTTT
>NW_012104143.1:1747955-1750482 GCF_000951045.1 Mandrillus leucophaeus | reverse complement strand
CCAAGCTGATCTGAAACTCCTGGCCTCAAGCTATCCTCCCACCTCAGCCTCCTGAAGTGCTGTGATATATAGGCGTGAGCCACTGCACCCAGCTGGTTGTGGGTTATTGAGATGGTTGGATTGGGAGTGGATGCTCAGGCCTCAGTGGAATTCGTGGTACACAGTAGGTCCTCATGACCTCCGTCAGTGGCAGTTGAGATTCGTGATCACTTTTTCTGCCTGTTGTCTGCCCCATCTCTCTGTGGCCTTCTCTCCTGTCCTGGAGTTGGCTGACTGGGTCCCTGGCAGGGCTGCCTGCTTTATCCCTGCAGGCCCTGGCGGAACATCTGTCCAGAACCTGCGCCATCCGGATGGGAGCAGTAGGGGTGTAGGGGAAAGTTAGTGAGCCGCCAGGTGCACGAGGACTTCCAAGATAATCACGGCTGAACCAGGAAGGCAGATCAAAGCCAGGGTCATGTACAGGAAGGAGGTCAGCACCAGGGTCATGTATGGGAAGACTTAGATCAATGCCTGGTGCCTTAGTCATCATCATTCAGCCCAGAAAAGATGACGCCATGCTATAGGAATTTTGTGAACGCATGAAGGTCAGGGGCCACTCGGACTTGAACGGGGTCCTGAGCTTCTTGAGTGTCAGGGCTGAGGGCGTGGAGATATAAGAACTTGACCCAAGCTAGTGAGGTGTCCCGCAAAGAGAAGCCTCTGTTGGAGGGAACTGGAAGCTGAGGAGGACATGAGCTTTCTCTCTTTTTTTTTTTTTTTCTCTCTTTTTTTTTTTGAGACGGAGTCTTGCTCTATTGCCCAGGCTGGAGTGCAATGGTGCAATCTTGGCGTACTGCAACCTCTGCCTCCTGGGTTCAACAGATTCTCCTGCCTCAGCCTCCCAAGTAGCTGGGATTACAGGCCTGTGCCACCATGCCCGGCTAATTTTTTTTCTTATTTTTAGTAGAGACGGGGTTTCACCATGTTAGCCAGGATAGTCTTGATCTACTGACCTTGTGATCCACCTGCCTTGGCCTCCCAAAGTGCTGGGATTATAGGCGTGAGACACCATACCTGGCCGACGTGCACTTTCTCTATGAAGATTTCCATGGGCCACGTTAGGGGCAGGTCCTGGGCCGGTGCGGTGACTGGTGACCGTGTTCTTCAGGACTCATCTCTTGTGGCTGAATTGCGTGTTGGACAGTTGGGTTCTTCTGATTCTGCTCAGAGAGTGGTGGGCCTGACTGGATTTCCCTAGATTAGGAAGCAGCCTTGGATAGCTGTGATTCTTTGAGTTGGGAACAGCAAGTGGCCTGCAGACTACCAGGGAATCATCCCTTCCTTGAGCCTTTAGATATTGCCCAGTATTCACCGTTTTTCCCAGAAGCCTCCAGTAGTGAGAGTCGCGCTTCTTACCTCCTGGAGTTGTTAAAGAAGGACACATTAGGGTCCCTGCCAGTAAGGAACACCCAAGAGGCCTCGATACTTTTTTTTTTTTTTGAGACAAAGTCTCACTCTGTCACCCAGGCTGGAGGACAATGACCTGGTTTCGCTCACTGCAACCTCCACCTCCCGGGTTCAGGCCATTCTTGTGCCTCAGCCTCCCGACTAACCGGAATTACAGGCATTTGGCACCATGGCCGGCTAATTTTTTTGTATTTTTTAGTAAGGATGGGGTTTCACTATGTTGGCCAGGCTGGTCTCGAACTCCTGGCCTCAAGTGATCTGCCCTCCCCAGCCTCCCAAAGTGCTGGGATTTCAGGTGTGACCCACTGCGCCCAGTCCCGATACTTTTTTTTTTCTTTGAGACAGAGTCTCTTACTCTGTCACCCAGGCTGGAGTGCAGTGGGACGATCATAGCTCACTGCAGCCTCAACCCCCTAGGCTTAAAAGATCCTCCCACCTCAGCCTCCTGAGTAGAGGGGACTACAGGTCTGCACTACCATGCCTGGATAATGTTTAAATTTTTTTGTGAAGACAGGGTCTTACTTTGTTGCCCAAGCTTTTCTTGAACTCCTGAGCTCAAGCAATCCTCCCGTCTCAGCCTCTCAAAGTGCTGGGTTTACAGGCGTGAGCCACTGTGCCTGGTCCCTAGATGCTCTTAGCTTTGTGACCTATGCTGTTGGCCGCTGTAGGGGCCGTGACGGAGGTGATGTGGGGGTGGATGGCAGGGGTGACCCATGTTGGCTGCTTTCTGCAACAGTCAAAGTTCATGGTCAGAGTCAGATTTCCTCTTGTGATGCTTTCCTTCCGCTCCCTCCCACAGCTGCCCTCTGGGTCTGGGCTGGCCATCTGGCTCTGAGCAGGAAGCTTGCGTGTGCTCTTCAGTTTGCTTTCTGCAGGGGAAACACCTTCCTTTGCTCAGTGTTTCCTGACCTCTCCTTCCCTGGAGTTCCGGTGTCCTTAAATGCTCTCTGATTTCTTCTGTAGCTCACTTTCTTGCTTGAAAGGACAACTTTTCTTTATCCTTTAAACTTCTTATCTCCGAGCAATACAGTGGTGGTGGCAGTGGTGATTATTACTAACTGTTAGTATCTGCTCCTACGGT
>NW_012104143.1:1741945-1746360 GCF_000951045.1 Mandrillus leucophaeus | reverse complement strand
GGCTGGTCTTAAACTCCTGGGCTCAAGTGATCCTCCTTTCTTGGCCTCCTAAAGTGCTGATATTAGAAGTGCAAACTACTGTACCCAGCCAGATTATTACTTAATAACCAAAACAACAACAATAACCAAACCAAACCAAACAAAGGGGGAAATTGATGGTGGACAAGTAAGAAGATCATTGCAAAGGTTGGGGGCAGGTTGTTTGGGGAGCGTGGAGGAAGCTTTTTAAATGAGGTACCTGAGTTGGGTTTTGAAGGATGAATAAGAGTTTGTTAGGGCAGAAAGACATTGCAGAGAGAGAATCTAGCAAGAGATGACTGAAGGAACCATTTATTTGACCAGCAGCTGGTGACTGCCTTGAAGGCAGGAATCACAGCCTTTCTGAATCTCCGGTGCCTGAAACAGTGTCTAGAACATTATCTGACAACAAGCTTGGTAAATACTTCCTTAAGTAAATGCCTGAGTTGGCACATCTGGGGAACAGGTTGAGAGAAATTGTAGGAGAGGCAGATGGGACGTGAATGTAGAAGGAAGGCCTCATGGATCACTGCAAGGATTGGTTCTTAAAAGCAATAAGGAGCCATGGGAAGTTGTTTCCCAGCAGAAGAGAGACGGCCATTAGATCTGCCCTATGTATTAATGTAAATGTCCAACTCTATGAATTGTCCTCTGAGCAGGAAAACCTGATTGCTTTTAAATACATTTGGAAAGACCCTCAGTTTCACTCATGATAAAGGGAAAAGGAACTTAAACTACAGAGAGAGATTGTTCACCTCAGGTTGGCAGAGGTCAGAGACTTGTTACCTGGTGTGCTTTGTGAAGTAATTGCCTTTGTACCTTATGAGCTGGAGTATGAACTGGTGTTCCCCATTTGGAGGGCAGTGTCTGTCTAAATGTTACTGTATGCACCCTTTGACCTGGCAGGTTCATTTTTTGAAGGTTGTGTATATATGAGACAGAGTCTCATTATGTTGCTCTGGGTGGTCTCAAACTCCTGGGCTCATGGGATCCTCCTACCTGGGCCTCCCAAAGTGCTGGAGTTACAGATGGGAGCCACCACGCCTGGCCGAGAAAGTGATCTTACCCATACTCTTGTTTGAGTGTGAAATAAGGCTCCTACCAGGCTGTTTATTCAGTGCTGTGTTGTTAGTAAGAGCAACAGCAATGCCAAGTCCCCAGGAGACAGATGGATGTCAAGTTCATCCCTACAATAGAATACAAAGCAGCCATAACAAAGAGTGAGGAGACTGTTCATGTATGCTGCGGAATGATCTTTAAAATCTGTGATTAAGAGAAAAAAGCAAAAGTACAGGACGTTAGGTAATGTATGCTTCCTTCCGTTTGATAACAGAAGATACGTATTTACTTTTGTTATTTTTGTGTAAAATATTTTGTGAAAGAAGACATAAGAAACCCATGATCATTGCCTCTAGAGAGAGGAACTGAGGGGAGGGGCTTAGGGAATGGAATGAGAAGACTTGTCCCTTTTACCTTTTTGTTCAAAAGAAATATCAAGAATAAAACACATCTGTGTTACTGATAAAGATCAGTTTCGAAAGTCTGTGTGCGGTGATTCACGCCTGCGGTCCCAGCACTGTGGGAGGCCAAGGCGAGTGGATCGCTTGAGCTCAGGAGTTTGAGACCAGCCTGGGCAACGTGGCAAAACCCCATTTCTACTAAAAATACAAAATTAGCTGGGCATGGTGGTGTGTGCCTGTGGTCCTAGCTACTCAGGAGGCTGAGGTGGGAGGATTGCGGGAGCCCGGGAGGTCAAGGCTGCAGTGAGCTATGATTGTGCCACTGCATTCCAGCCTCAGCAACAGAGTGAGACCTTGTCTCCAAAAAAAAAAAAAAAATAGGCCAAATGTTTAAAGTAGGAAGTCAAGGTGGCCAGCCATTCCACTAAACTATAGAACAGAGTGTCATGGTGCCTTTTGGGGCAACAAAATAGGTCGTATCTGGAATATATCTGGAAGAATGTAAGATGTTAGCATTGGTAGCTTGCCTGTGGGGTAGGAATGGGGGGCTTAGTTTGGGGAGAAAGACATAATTTTCACTGTACACCTTTTTGAGTAATTTGGAAGAGTTTTAGCACACAAATATATTACCTATTAAAAATAACCACAAAGAGAGGGAGACATGGGTGGATGCATGGATGGATGGTTGAGTGGGTAGATGGATACATAGACAGGTGAATGGATTGGTTGGTGGATGGGTGAACTGGTGGGTGGGTGGATGGATTGGTGGATGAATGAATTGGTAGGTGGGTAGGGTGGATGGGTGAATTGGTGAATGGGTAGGTGGATGGATGAATGGATTGGTGGGTGGGTGGATGGATGGATGAACTGGTGGGTGGGTGGATGGATTGATAGGTGAATGAATTGGTCGGTGGGTAGGGTGGATGGATGAATTGATGGATGGGTAGGTGGATGGATGAATGAATTGGTGGGTTGGTGGATGGGTGGATGAATTGGTAGGTGGGTAGGTGAATGGATGAATGGGTTGGGGGGTGAATGGATGGATGCATTGGTGGGTGGATGGATGGATGGATGGATGGCTTCATGGTTGGGTGATAAATATATTCATGGGTATACATATGGATGTGTACATAGATAATTCTCTGGCTATGGCGGGGAGGACTGGCTGTAGTAGGGAGGACTCAGTAGGACCAGGAGAGTCTGGAGGCAGGAAAGAGTTAGGAAGCAATTGCAGCAGTCCTGGCAGGGAATAATTTGGGGCTAGGATCAGGTCAATTAAATGTTTAACGTTGGAACTATGTCTCTTGTATACATAACTGCATATGTCAAGTCTTGATATTATTTTCTTTCTAGCAGGGCAAATTCCTTTGGAATGACCTTTTACTGGCAACTGCTCAGAAGCTGTTCTGTATATAATGACCACCAACAGTTTAATCCTTTTTTCAGCCATCACCTTAGGAATTAACAGTAGTGTGAAATAAATTAAAATAATCAGTCTTTGAGATGTCTTGCCTGCTCCACGATGAACTTCTTCTTTACAAGGCTGTGTTCCAAATGTGCCAGGCCAAAAAGACGTGAACTTTGTCCTTTTTAGGGTTTGTGTCTTGATGTTTCCTAGCTAAATCTCTGTGTGTGTGTGTGTGTGTTGGCCTTGTAAGGTTTACTTTTTTTTTTTTTGAGATGGAGACTCACTATGTTGCCTGGGCTGGCGTGCAGTGGTGCCATCTTGGCTCACTACGACCTCTGCCTCCTGGGTTCAGGTGACTCTCCTGCCTGAGCCTCCCGAGTAGCTGGGATCACGGACGTGCACTACCATGCCCGGGTAATTTTTATGTTTTTAGTAGAGATGGGGGTTTCACTATGTTGGCGAGGCTTGTTTCTAACTCCTCACCACCTGCCTAGGCCTCCCAAAGTGCTGGGATTATAGGCATGAGCCACCGCGCCCAACCTAATAACTAGATCTCTTTAATTATTGGAACATGTATATTTTGATCAAATTGACACTTTTTTTTTTTTTAAAGTGAAGTGATCTTACTTCATTTCTCATTTTTAACTTTTTTTTTTTTTTTTTTGACGTGGCTTTAGGGCTGTGGGGATCTGTAAGGGTGTGGATTCCTTGACATTCCATGGGGTCTCAGGTGGTCGTGGGAGGGCTGTTGGAATCAGAGCTACTTGGAGGGTGCATAGGCCGGTTGGATGGGAAGCCTGGGGGAGAAGTAGGCTTTTTGGGGACTGCAACCAACTGGACAACTGGGCCTAATCTAAAGACTGGCCTCTCCCAGCTCCTGGTGATGGTCATATACTAGGAATAGGGGCCCAGCGCCACCAGATTTTCTGATTTTTTTTTTTTTTTTTAAAGACATAGTCTTGCTCTGTTGCCCGGCTGGAGTGCAGTGGCACGATATTGGCTCACTGCAACTTCCACCTCCCAGGTTCAAGTGATTCCCCTGCCTCAGCCTCCTGAGTAGCTGGGACTGCAGGCATGCGCCACCATGCCTGGCTAATTTTTTTGTATTTTAGTAGAGATGAGGTTTTACCATGTTGGCCGGGATGATCTTGATCTCCTGACCTCGTGATCCTCCTGCCTCAGCCTCCCAAAGTGCTGGGATGACAGGCATGAGCCACCACGCCCAGAAGATTTTCTGATTTTTAAAGTTATGCCAGAGACTGGGCGCAGTGGCTCAGGCCTGTCATTCCAACACTTTGGGAGGCCGAGGGTGGCAGATCACCTGAGGTTTAGGACTTCGAGACCAGACTGACCAACATGATAAAACCTTGTCTCTACTAAAAATTAAAAAAAAATTAGCCGAGCGGGGTGGCACGTGACTGTAGTCCTAGCTACTTAGGAGGTTGAGGCAGGAAAATTACTTGAACCCGGGAAGCAGAGGTTGCAGTGAGCCAAGATCGCTTGAACCCGGGAAGCGGAGATTGCAGTGA
>NW_012104143.1:1733983-1741455 GCF_000951045.1 Mandrillus leucophaeus | reverse complement strand
CGGCCTTTTTTTTTTTTTTTTTTTTTAATAAAAAGTATGCCTAAAACAACAGCAATAATAACAAGCCATCTATGGGCCAAACTTTGGGTGGGGAAACCTGTTTTGTACCTCTTATCCAATCTAACTGTGGTGGAGACAGGAAATTGAGATCCCGAAAAGGGTAGTAAGTTTTCCCAAAGTTGTTTAGTCAGTTGCCAGATTATGGCTTCAATTAAATGTAAGTTTTTCAGCTGGGCATGGTGGTGCATACCTGTAGTATAGCTGCTTGGGAGGCAAAGGTGGGAGGATTGCTTGAGCCCAAAAGTTCAAGGCACAGGGAGCTGTGATCTTGCCACCACACTTAAGCCTGGGCAACAAAGCAAGACCTCATTTCAAAAAAAGAAAAATTTAAATTCTTCATTACAGAACAGCTGATGGTGGAGGTTTATTCTTGGGCAGGTACTTGTTTGATCTATTTATGTGTGTATCTATCTATGAATTTATCTATTTGGCACAGCTCTTTAACAAAATACAGGCTTTTTTTTTTTTTTTTTTTTAAAGTAAGAGTAATTGAAGCAAAATTTGTTTCCAAGGCTGGACAGCTCAGTGGTAAAATGCAGACTTGAACCACATTGCCTGAGTTTGAATTCAGCTCCAGAGCTTACCAGCCGTGTGATACTGGACACAGTATTTAACCCTTCTCTGCCTGACTTTCACATCTGAAAAAGGAGATGATAAAAATACTTATAGAATGAAAGGAGATCATACACATAAGGTACTTAGAATAAAGCCCAGCACACAGAACTGCAATTTGGTTATTATCCCTGGTGGTGGTGGTGATGGTGATGATGGTTATGGTGATGGTGGTGGTGATATTGGCGATGGTCATGATGGCGGTGGTGGTGATAGTGGTGGTCATGATGGCGGCAGTAGTGATGATGGTGGTAGTATTGGTGGTGGTGGTGGTGGTAGTCGTGGTGGTGGTGATGGCGTTGGTGGTGATGGCAGTGGTGGCAGTGATATTGGTGGTGATGATGGCGGTAGTATTGGTGATGGTGGTGGTGGTGGTGGTGACGGTGATGTGGTGATGGCGTTGGTGGTGATGGCGTTGGTGGTGGCAGTGATACTGGTAGCGGTGATGGTGGTGATGGTTGTACTGGTGGTGGTGGTGGTGGTGATGGCGATGGTGGTGATGATGGCGATGGTATGGTGTTGGCAGTGATATTGGTGGTGATGGTGGTGATGGTGATGATGGCGATGGTGGTGATGATGGCAATGGTATGGTGTTGGTGGTGATGATGGTGGTGATGGTGATGATGGCGATGGTGGTGATGGTGGCGATGGTATGGTATTGGCAGTGATATTGGTGATGATGGTGGTGATGATGGTGATGATGGAGATGGTGGTGATGGTGGTGATGATGGTGATGGTAGGGTGTTGGCAATGATATTGGTGGTGGTGATGGTGGCGATGGTGGCGATGATGGCGATGGTGGTGATTATGGCGATGGTATGGTGTTGGCAGTGATATTGGTGGTGATGATGGTGGGTGATGGTGATGATGGCGATGGTGGTGGTGGTGGTGATGATGGTGGTGGTATGGTGTTGGCAGTGATATTGATGGTGGTTATGGCAGTGGTGATGATGGTGGTGGTGATGATATTGGTGGTGGTGATGGTGGTGGTGACGGTGGTGGTGACGGTGGTGGTGATATTGGCGATGGTCATGATGGCGGTGGTGGTGATAGTGGTGGTCATGATGCAGTAGTGATGATGGTGGTAGTATTGGTGGTGGTGGTGGTGGTAGTCGTGGTGGTGGTGATGGCGTTGGTGGTGATGGCAGTGGTGGCAGTGATATTGGTGGTGATGATGGCGGTAGTATTGGTGATGGTGGTGGTGGTGGTGGTGACGGTGATGTGGTGATGGCGTTGGTGGTGATGGCGTTGGTGGTGGCAGTGATACTGGTAGCGGTGATGGTGGTGATGGTTGTACTGGTGGTGGTGGTGGTGGTGATGGCGATGGTGGTGATGATGGCGATGGTATGGTGTTGGCAGTGATATTGGTGGTGATGGTGGTGATGGTGATGATGGCGATGGTGGTGATGATGGCAATGGTATGGTGTTGGTGGTGATGATGGTGGTGATGGTGATGATGGCGATGGTGGTGATGGTGGCGATGGTATGGTATTGGCAGTGATATTGGTGATGATGGTGGTGATGATGGTGATGATGGAGATGGTGGTGATGGTGGTGATGATGGTGATGGTAGGGTGTTGGCAATGATATTGGTGGTGGTGATGGTGGCGATGGTGGCGATGATGGCGATGGTGGTGATTATGGCGATGGTATGGTGTTGGCAGTGATATTGGTGGTGATGATGGTGGGTGATGGTGATGATGGCGATGGTGGTGGTGGTGGTGATGATGGTGGTGGTATGGTGTTGGCAGTGATATTGATGGTGGTTATGGCAGTGGTGATGATGGTGGTGGTGATGATATTGGTGGTGGTGATGGTGGTGGTGACGGTGGTGGTGACGGTGGTGGTGATGGTGGTGGTGGTGATGATGGTGATGGTGATGGTGGTGGTGGTGGTGGTGGCAGTGGTATTGATATTGATGTTCATAGTGGGGGAGGTGATGGTAATGAATGAAGATGATTAGAAAGCCCTCAGTTCACAAGGTCAGAGTGATCTAGATGACACAGATTCTTCAGTTATAAGAAAGTATCCTTCAGCGTTCCTTTAAATGACTGTCTCCATCTTTTATACTACAGTGGGACTTGCCACAGGTTCTGGGGACTGTTAATGTGACATGAGATGCTACATACCTTTTTGTTGGTGAGGTTTTTTTGTGTGTATGCACTGTTTGTGTGTGTGTGTGTGTGTGTGAGAGAGAGAGAGAGAGAGACAGGGCCTCGCTCTGTTGCCCAGGGTGTAGTGCAGTGGGATGATCTCAGCTCACTGCAACTTCCACCTTCCAGGTTCAGGCAGTCCTCCCACTTCAGCCTCCTGAGTGGCTGGGAATACAGGCACGTTCCATGCTCAGCCATTTTTTGTGTTTTTCATAGAGGCAGCATCTCACTATGTTGACTAGGCTCGTCTCGAACTCCTGGCCTAAGGTGGTCTGCCCACTTGGCCTCCCAAAGTGCTGGGATTACAGGCATGAGCCACGCATCTGACTTGTATGCTCCTGCTAAGAGAGCTTTATTTATTAATTTTGAAACAGGGTCTCTGTTGCTCAGGTGGGAGTGCAGAAGACACCACGTACCTTTATCCCTCGTTCCTTATTTCTTAGTCTTTCTGGCTACCGATCTTTTGAGTTTGCGTGTTCATCCTGAGAGGTCCTTGGATATATGGGAGCCTTGTCTGTTTCTTCAAACCCCGTGGCAGCTGGTTCACGCTCCAGGCGAGCTCCTGTCCTCTGGGATGTGTCCTGCTGACCCCTCACCTGTGTTTGTGTTCGCAGGACTGGAATGTCACGTGGTATACCAGCAACCCTGACTTCACCAAGTGCTTTCAGAACACGGTCCTCGTGTGGGTGCCTTGTTTTTACCTCTGGGCCTGTTTCCCCTTCTACTTCCTCTATCTCTCCCGACATGACCGGGGCTACATTCAGATGACACTTCTCAACAAAACCAAAACTGTAAGTCACCAGGGGGTTTTGTTGTGGGGAGCGGGGAGGTGCACCTGGACGGGGAGTGGTGGTTGGTGAGAACTGACATTTCTCTTCTAGTTAGTTGGCTCTAAGTTCCTTCTTCTAGAAGGCAGAAGAATAATGTGGGAGGTGAAAACTGGAGCTCTGGAGACACACATGGGTACAAATCTTGGCTCTGCCACTTAGTATTTGGCCTGGAGCAAATTTTTTAACCTTCCCAAGCCTCAGTTTCCCTGTTCATGCAACAGGAATGATAGGATTGTTCTCAAGGCATTACTGGGAGGTTATCAGCTCTTCCCCTCTTACTGAGGCGATCTCCTTTTTATTTAATTAAATATATGTATATAGATTTTTTTCTGGCCAATTTTTAATTTATTTTTTATAGAGAGAGGGGTCTTGCTGTGTTGCCCAGGCTGGTCTTGAATTGAAACCTGGCCTCAAGCAGTCCTCCTGCCTTGGTCTCCCAGAGTACTCGGATTACAGGTGTGAACCTCCACGCCTGGCCCCTAATTTTTTTTTTTTCAAGTTGACTTTTATTTTGAAATAATTTAATGCTGCAGGAAAATTGCAATAATGGGCCGGGCGTGGTGGCTTATGTCTGTAATCCCAACACTTTGGGAAGCCGAGGCGAGCGGATCACTTGAGGCCAGGATTTCGAGACCAGCCAGGCCAACATAGTGAATCCTGTCTCTACGAAAAATATAAAAATGAGCTGGGTGTGGTGGCACATGCCTGTAATCTTAGCTACTTGGGAGGCTGAGGCGAGAGGATCCCTTGAACCTAGGAGGTGGAGGTTGCAGCGAACTGAGATTGTGCCACTGCACTCTAGCCTGTGCAACAGAGCGAGACTCCTTCTAAAAAAAAAAAAGTTGCGATAATGATACCAGGAACTGCTGCCTAATTTTCTCTATCTATCACTCATAGTCACTGTTTTTTGTTTTGTTTTGTTTTGTTTTGTTTTGAGATGGTGTTGCTCTGTCATCTAGGCTGGAGTGCAATGGTATGATCACAGCATACTGCAACCTTGAACTCCTGGCTCAAGCCATCCTGCCTTAGGTTTTTGAGTAGCTAGTAGCTGGGACTGCAGGCATACACCACCATGCCTGGCTAATTTAAAACAATTTTTTGTAGAGACAGGGTCTCGCTTTGTTGCCCAAGCTGTTCTCAAACTCCTGGCTTCCAGTGATCCTCCTGCCTCGGCCTCCCAAAGCACTGATATTACAGGCATGAATCCGGCCTGTGTTCACTGATTTTTTTAACCTTTTGCTACATTTGTTTTATCATGAGCTTTTGCTCTCTCTATATATATATGCATGCCATAATTTATTTTTTCTGAATCATTGAGAATGGATGCACCTTGAGACATATCCCATCCACAGAGGACCCTCAGTAAATACTGGTTGAATGAATGGTTCTCGTGAAGGGCTTTCTTATGCAGTGTGCCAGGGTTGAAGCTAGAGATGGGCTGTGGGCTGAGCTCTTGAGTGTTCAGGCAGTGGGGAGCATGGTGACCAGACAAACAGTCCTGTTGGAGGCAGTGGGGCGGAGCAAGCCGGTTACAGATCGTCACGTGCCAGCCTGGATGCCACCTCACCCTACCGAGGACTTGTCCTTATCCCAGAGGATATGTGCCGTGTCCTAGGACTGTGGCTGATCGCTTGAAGGCTGGCTGCTTCCCCTACCCCTGGGGCTGAGCTGTTTGCGCAGGCCTTGGGGGAGGTTCCAGTGCTGTCTGTTGTAGGACGTGTATGTGCTTCTCTTCCAGGCCTTGGGATTTTTGCTGTGGATCGTCTGCTGGGCAGACCTCTTCTACTCTTTCTGGGAAAGAAGTCGGGGCATATTCCTGGCCCCAGTGTTTCTGGTCAGCCCAACTCTCTTGGGCATCACCATGGTAAGTAGGAGCTGGCTGTGATCCCTGGGCCATCTGCTGGGCTCAGTGGAGACCAAAAGTAGTAACTGGCATTTAGAAATATAAAGACACAGGCTGGGTATGGTGGCCTATGCCTGTAATCCCATCACTGTGGGAGGCTGAGACAGGTGGATCACTTGAGGTCAGGAGTTCAAGACGAGCCTGGCCAACATGGCAAAACCCCATCTTTACTAAAAATACATACATGTGTGAGATATTTATGTATATGAGAGAGATATATATATATGTGAGATATAGATATGTGAGAGAGATATATATACACACACATAAAATATAAAGCCCTCGCTGTAAAAACCCAGAAACCTGGCTTTTCTTGAAAAACTCAAAGATCTCACAAGACTCCAATCATAGTTTTTTGAGGCAGTGATCAGCTGGAGCTGGGATACAAATGTAGTCTTTTTTTTTTTTTTTTTTTTTTTTTTTTTTTAAGAGATGGGATCTCACTTTCATCCAGGCTGGAGTGCAGGGGCATCATCATAGTTAACTACAACCTCAAACTTCTGGCCTCAAGCAATCCTCCTACCTAAGCTTTCTGAGTAGTTGGGACTACAGATGTGTGTCACCACGCCCAGCTTATTTTTGGCTAATTTTAAGATTTTTTGTAGAAATGGGATCTCACTGTGTTGTCTAGGCTGGTCTTAAAACTCTTGGCCTCAAGTGATCCTCCTGTCTGGTCCTCCCAGAGCACTGGCATTATAAGCATGAGCCACTGTTCCCAGCCCCAACTGCAGTCTTTGGATGGGGCGTGTGTTGTCCATTTTGCCACGATACCCACCACGCCTTACTGTCTTCCCTGCCACTGATTCTGAGTGACAGATGCCACCTTTTGTTGCGTTTGCCATACTTTGCTCTTGTACTGGCTACTTTGGTCACTTATATACTAACTGCCGGGGGCCTAAGGGCCTTGAGTTTTTAATATCTGGTGTAGGGGTTGCGTTACTAAGCTAAACAGGGAACTGCTCTGTCCCAGGGGGATACACAACTTAGTGAGTGATAGAGACAAGGAAACAACTTTATTAATTACAGCTGACATGTATGGAGCACTTACTATATATGTACCTGGCAGTATTCTTGGTGTTTCATGTGTCTTGAAATTGATTGAATTTTCACAACAACCCTGTGAGATGGGTACTGCTTTGTCCCCATGTTACAGGTGAGGAAACAAGGCACGGAGAAGTTAAGTGTCCTATTCAAGGTCACACTGCTCGTCTGCAGCTGTGTCAGGGGTGGGATCCCAGAGGCCATGCTTTTAGCTCCTGCAGCCTGCAGCTTCTGAGCCCCTGATCAGAGAGTTCTCGGAGAGTGTAGCCCTCAAGTATTGTAAAAAGAGGAGGGAGGCTGGGCATGGTGGCTCATGGCTGTAATCCCAGCACTTTGGGAGGCCAAGGTGGGAGAATCACTTGAGGTCGGGAGTTTGAGACCAGTCTAGCCAACATGGCGAAACCCCATCTCTACTAAAAATAAAAAAATTAGCCGGCGTGGTGGCACACGCATGTAGTCCCAGCTACTCAAGAGGCTGAGGCAGGAGATTGCTTGAACCTGGGAAGCAGAGGCTGCAGTAAGCCAAGATCGCGACACTGCTCCAGTCAGGGGGACAGAGCGAGACCTCATCTCAAAAAAGAAAAAAAAAAAAAAAAGAGAGAACAAGTTTAAGGCAGGACATTCTGAGCAGGGTGAACAGGTTGTCCCGGGAGGGGTAGAAGGTTAAGGGGAGTATGCAGGCAGGGAGGGCGAGGTGTTCCATGAAGGAACACAGTGTGAAGGTTGAGGGAACAGAGTGGACGTGACAGAGGGGTCAGGAAAGGCAATGTGGAACCAGGTTGCCAAGGACCATGAATCTTTATTTTTCTAAATTAATTTTTAATTTTTTAAATTTTAGAGTCAGAGTCATACTCTGTCGCCCAGGCTGGACTT
>NW_012104143.1:1729766-1732178 GCF_000951045.1 Mandrillus leucophaeus | reverse complement strand
TTTTTTTTTTTTTTTAAGAGATGGGATCTCACTTTCATCCAGGCTGGAGTGCAGGGGCATCATCATAGTTAACTACAACCTCAAACTTCTGGCCTCAAGCAATCCTCCTACCTAAGCTTTCTGAGTAGTTGGGACTACAGATGTGTGTCACCACGCCCAGCTTATTTTTGGCTAATTTTAAGATTTTTTGTAGAAATGGGATCTCACTGTGTTGTCTAGGCTGGTCTTAAAACTCTTGGCCTCAAGTGATCCTCCTGTCTGGTCCTCCCAGAGCACTGGCATTATAAGCATGAGCCACTGTTCCCAGCCCCAACTGCAGTCTTTGGATGGGGCGTGTGTTGTCCATTTTGCCACGATACCCACCACGCCTTACTGTCTTCCCTGCCACTGATTCTGAGTGACAGATGCCACCTTTTGTTGCGTTTGCCATACTTTGCTCTTGTACTGGCTACTTTGGTCACTTATATACTAACTGCCGGGGGCCTAAGGGCCTTGAGTTTTTAATATCTGGTGTAGGGGTTGGGTTACTAAGCTAAACAGGGAACTGCTCTGTCCCAGGGGGATACACAACTTAGTGAGTGATAGAGACAAGGAAACAACTTTATTAATTACAGCTGACATGTATGGAGCACTTACTATATATGTACCTGGCAGTATTCTTGGTGTTTCATGTGTCTTGAAATTGATTGAATTTTCACAACAACCCTGTGAGATGGGTACTGCTTTGTCCCCATGTTACAGGTGAGGAAACAAGGCACGGAGAAGTTAAGTGTCCTATTCAAGGTCACACTGCTCGTCTGCAGCTGTGTCAGGGGTGGGATCCCAGAGGCCATGCTTTTAGCTCCTGCAGCCTGCAGCTTCTGAGCCCCTGATCAGAGAGTTCTCGGAGAGTGTAGCCCTCAAGTATTGTAAAAAGAGGAGGGAGGCTGGGCATGGTGGCTCATGGCTGTAATCCCAGCACTTTGGGAGGCCAAGGTGGGAGAATCACTTGAGGTCGGGAGTTTGAGACCAGTCTAGCCAACATGGCGAAACCCCATCTCTACTAAAAATAAAAAAATTAGCCGGCGTGGTGGCACACGCATGTAGTCCCAGCTACTCAAGAGGCTGAGGCAGGAGATTGCTTGAACCTGGGAAGCAGAGGCTGCAGTAAGCCAAGATCGCGACACTGCTCCAGTCAGGGGGACAGAGCGAGACCTCATCTCAAAAAAGAAAAAAAAAAAAAAAAGAGAGAACAAGTTTAAGGCAGGACATTCTGAGCAGGGTGAACAGGTTGTCCCGGGAGGGGTAGAAGGTTAAGGGGAGTATGCAGGCAGGGAGGGCGAGGTGTTCCATGAAGGAACACAGTGTGAAGGTTGAGGGAACAGAGTGGACGTGACAGAGGGGTCAGGAAAGGCAATGTGGAACCAGGTTGCCAAGGACCATGAATCTTTATTTTTCTAAATTAATTTTTAATTTTTTAAATTTTAGAGTCAGAGTCATACTCTGTCGCCCAGGCTGGACTTTCCTGGCATGAGATCACAGCTCACTGCAGGCTTGAACTCCTGGGCTAAAATGATCCTTCTGCCTCAGCCTCCCAAGTGGCTGGGAACATAGACATGTGCCAACATGCCCGGCTAAATTTATTTTTTATTTTCTTTCCCCTATCGGGGGAAACCCTTCCCCCAGTATTCAGTGTGGGTTCTTTTTTATTTCCCTAAGCGTCAGCTGGTCTGAGAAATAAAGGGGAAGGGGAAAAGAGTACAAGAGAAAGAAATTTTAAAGCTGGGTGTCTGGCGGAGACATCACACGTCGGCAGCTTCTGTAATGCTCCTGAGCCGTGAAACCAGCAAGTTTTTATTAGCGATTTTCAAAAGGGGAGGGAGTATATGAACAGGGTGTGGGTCACAGAGATCACATGCTTCACAAGGTAATAAAATATCACAAAGCAAATGGAGGCAGGGCAAGATCACAGGACCACAGGACGGGGCAAAATTAAAATTGCTCATGAAGTTTCTGGCATGCATTGTCACTGATAACATCAGGAGACAGGGTTTGAGAGCAGACAACCGGTCTGACCAAACTTTATTAGGTGGGAATTTCCTCATCCTGATAAACTTGGGAGCTCTACAGGAGACCGGGGCTTATTTCATCCCTTTGTCTTTGACCGTTAAAGACAACCACCCCCAAAGCGGCCATTTCAGAGGCCTACCCTCAGGGGCACATTCTCTTTCTCAGGGGTGTACCTTGCTGAGAAAAAGAATTCCGCAATATTTCTCCTTTTGCTTTTGAAAGAAGAGAAACATGGCTCTTTTCCGCCCGGATCACTGGCAGTCAGAGTTTAAGGTTATCGCCCTTGTTCCGTGAACATTGCTGTTATCCTGTTCTTTTTTTCAAGGTGCCCAGATTTCATATTGTTCAAGCACACGTGCTCTA
>NW_012104143.1:1727071-1729096 GCF_000951045.1 Mandrillus leucophaeus | reverse complement strand
TGTTGGCCAGGCTGGTCTTGAACTCCTACCTCAGGTGATCCACCTTGGCCCCCCAAAGTGCTGGGATTACAGGCATGAGCCACCACCCCTGGCCAATTTGTTATTTTTGTAGATACGGGGTCTCCCTATGTTGCCCAGGCTGGCCTCAAACTCCTTGTCTCAAGTGATCCTCCTGTCTGGGCCTCCTAAAGTGCTGGGATTGTGGGTGTGAGCCACCATGCCTGGCCCAGACCATGATTCTATATAGCACACATAGGTGCTATCCACTCTCTGCCAGGAACTGTCCTAATCCCTTTATTTATTGACCCTTTTACATTGTGTATTAGATAAGCAAACTGCGGTACAGAGAGGAGAAGCACTGGCCCAAGGTCACCTGGTCAGTAAGTGGTAGGGCCAGCTTCCAGTCTAGGCCTCAGTGTGTAACCTGGCATCTGTGGGGCTCTCTCTGCTTCACACCTGGTTCTCCTGCTGGGTTTGATTCCCCTTCGTGTCCTCAGAGCCTGGCACTGTGCCTGGCATGCAGTAAGCAACCCATAAATGTATGGAGGGAATGAGAGAGTAAAGGGCTTTGCTTTGTCCTGAATTCGGATCTTGGGCTCAGTGTTCTGGCAGTGGGGTATTAGAGTGGATTTTTTTTTTTTTTTTTATTTCACTGTAATAGAGACAAGGTCTCTCCATGTTGCCCAGGCTAGTCTTAAACTCCCGGGCTCAAGTGATCCCCCCGGCTTGGCCTCCTAAAGTGGTGGGATTAAGGGCATGAGCCACTGTAACCTGGTCAGCTATTTTTGACTTGAGTAGATCGTCCTCCCTTAACTTTCCTTGTTCCTGGTCTTTTCTTTTTTCTTTGAGGCAGAGTTCTGCTCTTCTTGCCCAGGCTGGTGTGCAATGGCACGATCTTGGCTCACTGCGACCTCGGCCTCCTGGGTTTAAGAGAGTCTCCTGCCTCAGCCTCCCCAGTAACTGGGATTACAGGCACACGCCATCACGCCTGGCTAATTTTTGTATTTTTAGTAGAGACGAGGTTTCACCACGTTGGCCAGGCTGGTCTCAAACTCGACCTCGGGTGATCCACATGCCTCGACCTCCCAAAGTGGTGGGATTACGGGTGTGAGCCACCATGCCTGGCCGTTCCTGGTCTTTGGATCATTCATTTATGCCTCTGTCTGTCACCCTGGGGACACGGGGGTGATAGTCTGAGGGCTGGGGCTTTTGACCCCTCAGGGGACTTTGAGCTGGGCTGGCCGAGGGGTGAACTGGTCTGTGAGATCCTCAGCCTGTCTTCATCCACATGAGGTCTCTGGGATGGAATGGAGGACAGCTTGCTGTGAATGTATCAGAAACATTCTGACTATATCTCAGGGAACCAGAATACACAGGCACTGGGAATATGGGACAGGATGCAGCCAGCATACATTTTTTTTTTTCCCTTTGAGATGGAGTCTCACTCTGTCACCCAGGCTGGAATGCCGTGGCGTGATCTCAGCTCACTGTAGCCTCTGCCTTCCAGGTTCAAATGATTCTCCTGCCTCAGCTTCCCAGGTAGCTGGGACTACAGGTGCACGCCACCATGCCTGGATAATTTTTGTATTTTTAGTAGAGAGTTTCACCATGTTGGTCAGGCTGGTCTCAAATTCCTGACCTCAAGTGACCTGCCCGCCTTGGCCTCCCAAAGTGCTGGGATTACAGGTATGAGCCACTGCGCCGTCTGCAGAGTGCTGTGCGAGAGTGAAGGTGGGGAGCTTGGTTTGGTCTGGAGGATAACCAGGCTTCTCTGAGGGAGGGATGGTGGAGCTGAAGCCTGAGAATCAGCAGGTTGTTAAAAAATTGAAGGGTCTGAGGGCAGAGGACCAGATGGGGAGAATAGCGCATGTAAAGTCCTGAGGGTCACAAGGGAAGACTTGAGAGTTCTGTGTGGCTGGAGCAGAGATGGCCGAGGCGGAGAGCAGGGGCGATGGGGCAGAGGCTGACCCCGGGAACGTTGAGCATCAGGACAGGTGGGTTTTGTTTTTCATTCCAGGTACTCTG
>NW_012104143.1:1721801-1726421 GCF_000951045.1 Mandrillus leucophaeus | reverse complement strand
TACTGTGTGCCCTAGCCATCCTGAGATCGAAAATTATGACTGCCTTAAAAGAGGTAAGTGGCGGTGGTCTCATTCCTCATCTTCCTTCAGTGGCCCTGGGGGGAGAGGTGCTGGGTCCCTCTGGCTTGGGTAGGAGTCATGCGTTGCCATGGGAACCAGGGGATGGGTACCACAAGCACCTAGCTTCTCCCTTGGTGACTTCCCTACCCCACCAAATCCTCACCAAGTCAGCCCCAGCTTTTTTTCTAGCACCTTCTTTCCCCAGGGCCCGATTTGTCTATGTTGCGCCCAGGGGCTCCTGTGGGACCTCCAAGGACAGCAGCTGTGGGCAGATGCCAGGCTGGGATGGAGCCGAGCCGGGAACGGTGTTTGCAGAGTGACTGTTCCCCTGGGGGACCCTAGGCTTGTCCTCACGTTACCTTTGTCCCATCAGTTGCTGTTCTGGCTGGAGAAGTTGTTTACATTGGCTGCCATGAGCTGCTCCTAGGAATTTTGAGGAGTGTGCACTTTTTTTGTTGTTGAGACGGAGTCTCGCTCTGTCGCCAGGCTAGAGTGCGTGATCTCGGCTCACTACAACTTCCACCTCCTGTGTTCAAGTGATTCTCCTGCCTCAGCCTCCCGAGTAGCTGGGACTACAGGCATGCGCCACCACGTCCAGCAAATTTTTGTATTTTTAGTAGAGACGGGGTTTCACCGTGTTGGCCAGGATGGTCTCGATCACTTGACCTTGTGATCCACCCACCTTGGCCTCCCAAAGTGTTGGGATTACAGGCGTGAGCCACCGCGCCCAACCTGGAGTGTGTGCTTTTAGAATAACCTGCTGTTCCTGCCGTCTTGGACCTAATTAGAGACTGGCATGAGGCAAAGGAAGGAAAAGAAGCTGAACATTTGACCATTGAACGCCTACATATTGTCATGAGTGATGGCAGCTGATGCTGATTGAGTTCATGTTTTCAAAGTGCCTCGCAGGGGACTATGTATGTTTCACAAATATTCTTCCTGACCTCTTGCAGTGACTTGGACAGAATTTCTCAGCCTCAGCACTAATCGACATTTTAGATAGGAGACTTCTTGGTTGTAGGGGCTATCCTGTGCTTTGTAGACATTTAGGGGTGTCCCTGGCTTCCCCTGACTGGGTGCCATAATACTCCCAAGTTACAACAAACAAGATGTCCCCTCACACTGCCACATGTTTCCTGGGAGGCAGAATCACCCCTGGTTAAGAACCATAGGTGATTTATAGGTGGGGAAACTGAGGCACAGGGTGGTTCAATAAGTTGACAAGATCCCACAGCTAGTATGGGAGAGCCAGGCCTTGATACAGCTCTGTTTCACTCCCAAGCCCTGTCTTCCTCCCGTCAGGCAGCAGTGAGCAGTGAGACTACCCGTGATGGAGCTGGCTTTCTGCCATTACGTCCTTGGGAGAGCTGGGAGCCTGCAATGGCCCTGGAGCTGAGTGGGTGCACCTTCCATGGTGCTGTCTGCCCTCTGGGTTTCTGCTACCTGCTCTCAAAATGTGATCTTTTTTTTTTTTTTTTTTGAGATGGAGTCTGGCTCTGTCACACAGGCTGCAGTGCAGTGGTGCGATATCGGCTCACTGCAGCCTTCGCCTCCTGGGTTCAAGTGATTCTCCTGTCTCAGCCTCCTGAGTAGCTGGGATTACAGTCACCTGCCATCACGCCTGGCTAATTGTTGTATTTTTAGTAGAGACGGGCTTTCACCATGTTGACCAGGCTGGTCTCCAACTCTTGACCTCAGGTGATCCGCCTGTCTCGGCCTCCAAAAGTGCTAGGATTACAGGTGTGCCACCGCACACAGCCCCACAATGTGATCTTTTTCCTCCTTCCTTCCCCACCATGCAGGACGCCCAGGTGGATCTGTTTCGTGACATCACTTTCTACGTCTACTTTTCCCTCGTACTCATTCAGCTCGTCTTGTCCTGTTTCTCAGATCGTTCACCCCTGTTCTCGGAAACCATCCACGACCCTGTAAGTGTGACCACAGACAAGTATGTGTGTGTGCGTGTGTGTGTGTGTGTGTGAGAGAGAGAGAGAAGCATGACACGGTACCAGCTAACATTTCTTAGATCCATCCAGGATCTCGTTCCAGCATCCCTCAACCCCTGATACAGGGAATATCATCTCGCCTACTTTACAGATGGAAAAACTGAGGCTTAAATGTGACTAGGGGAGCTGAAGGAGAGAATCTACTTTGTTGTTGATGAACTACTGTGTCTTGCAGGCCTGTAGGTTTCTCACTTGGCATGGTGATTTTGGAAAGTGTGAGCAGGTAATTACAAATCAGGTTTTTTTAAATGAATTCTAGCTGTCCAGATCCAGATGTTCTGGAAAAGTGAGAAGTTGTGACAGGTTAGGCCTATAATCCCACAGGGCAGAGCTGAGGAGTTGCTGGAGTCCCCACCACTCCCTATTGTATTATACTGGCTTGCTTTCTGCACTTGTGGCAGGTGCCTGGCCCCTGAGGGATTTGAGTTTGAGATTCTTGGTCTGTTTTGTCAGTTTCAGAGAAATTCTATAAATATGGAAAGTTATCAGCGAGGATTGTGGAGATGGCCACCCCTTCTGCTAGTAAAACAAAAGGGAACACTTTATTCATTTCCCTTAATATTTTTCTTTCTTCTTTTTTTGAGACAGGATTTTGCTCTGCTGCCCAGGCTGGAGTGCAGTGGTGTGATCTCAGCTCACTGTATCCTTGACCTACTGGGCTCTTGCAATCCTCCTACCTCAGCTTTCTGAGTAGCTGGAATTACAGGCACGCACCACCATGCCTGGCTAATTTTTTTCTTTCTTCAACTTTTAAGTTCCAGGGTACATGTACAGGATGTGCAGGTTTGTTACATAGGTAAATGTGTGCCATGGTGATTTGCTGCACAGATTAACCCATCAGCTAGGAATCAAGCCCAGGATCCATTAGCTATTCTTCCTGATGCTCTGCCACCACCTGCTCCCCAACTTGGCTTACTTTTAATTACTTAATTAATAATTAAAGATGGGGAGATGGGGTCTTACTATGTTGTCCAGGCTGGTCTCAAACCCCTGGGCTCAATCGATCTTCTCGCCTTGGCCTCTCAAATTGCTGAGATTATGTGCGTGAGTCACCACGCCTGGCCTATTCTTTATTTTTTTTTTTTTAACAGAGATGGGATCTTGCTGTGTTGCCCGGGCTCATGTGCAGCTTTTGATAAGAGAGATCTGGGAAGGCCTGCCCAGAAAACTGCATGTGAGCAGAGACAGGGGTGAGGGAGTGGGTGGAGCAAATACCTAGAGGAAGATGGAGGGGAGCAAGTGCGAGGGCCCTGGGGTGGGGAGGTGTGGAGGAAACAGCAGGAAAAAGCCAGCACAGCAGGAGAAGACTAAGAGACGGTGGGTGCCTGAGAGGTGGGACAGTCCCCTTGTGAGCCGGATGAGCTGTTTGGGTTTTATTGTGAGTGTGGCAGGGAGGCCTTGGAGCACCTGTTTAATGCTGATTCATGGCTAGTCAGCTGATAATGGGCAGACTGCAGTGGGAGCACTTTTCACCTCTGTGGTTCTGTTGGGTTTGGCCTGAACCTCTGTGAGGGACAGAGGCTCGCCTTGTGGGTGATAAAAGGGCTTGGTGGGCGTCAGTATGGAGGAGGAGGTTGACGATAACCAAGCGATTTTGGAAACCTATGTCCCAGGCCAGGCGTGGTGGCTCACACCCGTAATCCCAGCACTTTGGGAATCCGAGGCAGGCAAATCACTTGAGTTCAGGAGTTCGAGACCAGCCTAGCCAACATGGTGAAACGCCATCTCTGCTAAAAATACGAAAATTAGCCAGGCGTGGTGGTGCACGCTTGTAATCCCAGCACTTTGAGAGGCCAAGGCGAGAGGATCAATTGAGCCCAGGGGTTTGAGACCAGCCTGGGCAACATAGTAAGACCCCATCTCCCCATCTTTTAATTATTAATTAAGTAATTAAAAGTAAGCCAAGTTGGGGAGCAGGTGGCGGGAGAGCATCAGGAAGAATAATTCAGTCGGGAGGCTGAGGCAGCAGAATCACTTGACCCTGGGAGGTGGAGGTTGCAGTGAGCGGAGATCACATCACTGTACTCCAACCTGGGTGACAGAGTGAGACTCTGTCTCAAAAAAAAAAAAAAAAAGAAATGCATGTCTACTGTATGTTCTGAGTCCCGTATTGGTATTTCCTTGCCCAAAGAGGAGCTGGGTTGGAGAAATGAGCAAGTGCGTGTGTCTGTGTATGTGTTCCTGTGCATCTGTGTGTACCTGTGTGTATGCATGCATGTGCATGCTGGTGTGTCTCTGTAGTTACAGGCATGTATATGCGTGTATGTGCTTATATGTGAATGTGTGCTTGTGTGCTTAAGTTCATGTGTGTGTCTGAGTATGTGTGTATGTGTGTCTTTGTGTTGTGTGTGCTTGCATATGTATAAAGTTCACAAAGGCAGTGATCATACCTGGGTCACTTCATTTTGGATCCCTGGCTGGTGCCTGACACAGAAGAGAGGGAGGGGCTTATGAGTCAGTGGTTGTTGTGTGTATTATGTATCAGTGTGTGTGAGTGTGTGGCAGCCAGGTATCCCCGTTTGTCAAATGTTGGGCTGTTCTTTTTTTTTCTTTT